>NW_020957283.1:37668-39166 GCF_003031625.1 Empidonax traillii | reverse complement strand
TCCAGGCTGCCTTGGCCACTTGCAGATCCCAGCCTGGGATCCCTGCAGGGCCCTGAGCTGGAGGGGCTGCTCTGCAGAGGGAGGGGCTGTGGCACCCTGGGCTGAGCCTGCCCTGGCCATGCTGGTCAGGCTGGCAAGCAGAGCCAGCAGGATGGGGATCCCTCCTCTCCACCCTCTTCCATCTCCCTGCAAGGCTCAGAAGCCAAGAACAAGCTGGGCAGGACCATGGGCTGTTTGCAATGGCACAGAGGGCAGGGCAGGGCTCCACTCCATCCAGCCTGTGGGCTGCAGAGTTGTTCAGGACACCCTCCTGGAAAGCCCAGCCCTGGCTCTGGTCCAGCCCTCCCTGAGCTGGGCAGGCACAGGGGGAGTTCACTGCAAGTGGCTTTGTTCTTGACACCAACCTTTTAAAAAGAACACAAGTCTTCAGGAACTGTCCAGGGGGATCCCCTTTCCTGATGGAAGTGATGTTAAGGAGCCCAGCTCTGTGCCAGCAGTGCCAGGGCCTGTCCCTGCCCATGGTCCCAGCACTGACCCCCAGCAGTGACTGAGCTGCCAGAGCACTCAGGCCTTGGGCAAGGAGCAGAAAGGAGAGGGAGGCAGTGGAAAAAGAGCAGCTCTGAAAAGCCCAAGAGCTGCTGCTGCCTGGCACTGCTCCTGTCCCAGGACTCTTTACCCCTTCTCCTCTGCACACAGGCACTGCCCTCCAGCTGCAGGGAACTTCTTGGAGCAAGAATATGGAAAAAGGATTCAAATTCTTTATTATACTCCAAGACTGGGATTCCTTGTGTACACAATATCAAAGGCAGGATATTTGACAAAGCAGTTGTTACAAGAGTTTTATTTTATTTACACAATTGTGGGTCAAAACAAAGAGAGAAAGAGTGAATTAGATATGGAATAAAGAATAAATTTCTGTGTTAAGAACAGTAAAAGAGGAAAAAACATATGAAAACTCTACCAGTGCCACTCTCAAAAGCTTTAGAAGGCAGGTTGGGCCAATGAAGAGATACACAGTGTGTTTTTGGCAGAAGAAAAGAAGCAGGTTATTGTTCCTGAACAGCATCCAGTCATCATTTTCCTTATGGCATCCCTGAGCTCCTGGTTCCTCAGGCTGTAGATGAGGGGGTTCAGTGCTGGAGGCACCACCGAGTACAGAACTGACACAGTCAAATCTAGGGATGGGGAGGAGATGGAGGGGGGCTTGAGGTTGGAAAATATGGCTGAGCTGAGGAACAGGGAGACCACAGCCAGGTGAGGGAGGCACATGGAAAAGGCTTTGTGCCGTCCCTGCTCAGAGGGGATCCTGAGCACAGCCCTGAAGATCTGCACATAGGAGAAAACTATGAAAATGAAACAACCAAAACATAAACCGGCACTGACCATAATGAGTCTAATTTCCCTGAGGTAGCCTGAGTGTGAGCAGGAGAGCTTGAGGATGTGTGGGATTTCACAGAAGAACTGGCCCAGGGCATTGCCCTGGCACAGGGGCAGGGAA
>NW_020957283.1:29290-31630 GCF_003031625.1 Empidonax traillii | reverse complement strand
TTCCATCAAGGCAGCAGAACCATCTCAGCGCTATCACTGGACAGTCCTCCCACAAGGAAGGAGGAACAGCCCCTCTGTTTGCCAAAGAGTCGTTGCAGACGTGTTATCACCAACCCATCGACAGTGTCCCGATACCATCGTATCTCACTCTAGGGACGATCTCTTGCTGGCAGCGCAATCCGAGGGACAGCTCTTGCAAGTGCATTTGTGTGTGAAAACTGCACTATTGACACATGGTCTGCAATTGCACTGGGGAAAGGACAAGTGACAGTTCCATGGAAATAGCTTGGATTTCAAATTAATAACACCACTCTTCAGCCCCAGACTGTTACTTTACCCACTGACATCCACACATTAAGTGATTTGCAGTCGATACTGGGCTTAATCGGGTTAGGCCTCTGTTAGGTGTAACAACAGACCCCCTGAAACTGCTCTTTCAGCTCCTGAAAGGGGAGGCAGACTTAACCTGCCCTCGATGCTTAACACTGGCAGCCCTGGCAGTATTAAAGGAAATAAATCAAAGACTGAGTTCCTGTCAAAGAAAAGTGTGGGATTTACCTCTTTTTTAAGTAATTTTTAAAGGTGTCAAACAACCTTCTGCTGTAATAGGACAATTAGAATTAAAAGGCGAAGACTTTCTGTTATGGGAATGGGTTTTTTTAAGCTTCCAGATTTCCAAATCCGTTACTACATATCCTGAGATGCTCTCCAAAGTCTGCCACAAAAGCAGATTGCAGCTTTGGAAACTCCTGGGGAAGCATCCAGACATTATCTATGTTCCTCTGTCTACTGTTCAACTAACTCAAATGCAGATTCATAGCTCTGATTTTCAGTTAGCCATTGCTGATTGCAGGGGTCAATTTTCAGTTCACCTTCCCTCTATTCCTTTTTTGCAGCTGCTGGCCCTTACTCAGCCAGAGCTAACACACAACTATTCTCCTGTTCCACTAACAAGTGCTAGAACTGTGCTCACAGATGGTTCTGGCAGAACGTCTAAGGCAGCAGTCACCTGGCTCAGAGCAGGAAAATGGGTATATGACACACACAAGGTAAGAGGTTCCTCTCCGATAGCAGAGCTCTCTGCAGTCATACCTGCATTTACACTATTTCCTGAGCCTTTAAACATTGTTTCCCATTCAGCCTCTGTCACTGGAACAGTCTGAAAAATTGAGAATTCATCCATAAAAGATATCTCACAATTACAATTAGCTCATATGTTCAAATCATTCCTGTATGAAATTAGTCATCCTAAACACAAATTCCACATAATCCACATTCATTCTCACACTTCTCTCCCAGGGCCCATCCCAGCAGGAAATCATGTGGCAGATCAAATAGCTGATACAGGGCACCTTGCCCAAACTGCAGTAGTTCCAATTAATTTCTAAAAAGCAAAGCTGCCCCACAGCTTTTTTCACCAAAATGCAAAATTCCTCCAAAAAACATTCCACCTTACACTATCTCATGCTTTTGAAATGAGCATAGGGAAGGGGATGTCTAAGAACAACTCCCTTAGGAGAGGGAAGTGGAGAGGCTGAGTTTTGACCCCAGCACTGGGGTGTGCAGGGCAGAGCAGAGAATCTCCCCCATGTAAGATTCTTGTGGGTCCATCTTTGCAGTTCTGACAGGCACTGCTTGTAACGACCTATCCTCTCCATTCCAGAACAGGCCCTGGCAACCAAAGAACCAACACCCCACCCCAGCACAGTCAGACCCACCCATATGCTTTGAGCCCTTTTGTGATGTCACAGCCTATCCTGTCCATTCTGGAATAGCCTGTGGATACCAAAAAACCAAGCCCCTACTATGTGACAGTTCAACCCTATCTGTGTTCCAAAGACCCCTTTGTGATGTCACAACCCATCCTCTCCATTCCGGAATAGCCCCTGGAAACCAAAAAGCCAACGTCCCAAAACCCCAAAATGCAGTCCCACCCATGTATCTTGGGCTCCTTTGTGATGTCACAGCCCATCCTCTCCATTCCGGAATAGCCCCTGGAAACCAAAGAACCAACGTTACAAAATGTCAAAGTGCAGCCCCACCCATCTGCCATGGGACTCTTTGTGATGTCACGGTCTTTCCCCCAGGAAAGAAAGCCTGGAACCTTCGGGTTTCAGGTGCAGTTGGTGGGCCACCCCGGGCATTCCATGAGCAGCAAGAGCTTTGTGTCCTGCCACCTTTTGTCTGGCAGGAATCTTTGTCCAGATTCCAATTTGGCAGTGGGACTGACAATTCCAGCGCGGGGCTCCTGCAAGCGAACGACAGCCCTGCCCTCCAGGAAAGAAACCCCTTCCCCTCGGTCTCTTTTCCTCTTCCTTCAAATCCAACCTGCAGGGCAGC
>NW_020957283.1:26085-27081 GCF_003031625.1 Empidonax traillii | reverse complement strand
AAAAAAAAAAAAAAAAAAAAAAAAAAAAAGAGCACCTCTCCCCCGTTTTCCAGGAGGCGACATTCTGAGCCCTTAACAAGAAAACAGCTTTCATTCTGCTCCTTAAGTGCTCACTTAACAGCTCTGCATGTAGTGGGAAGAGGGGAGGGAAAAAAAATACCTGCTGTGTTTCTAAGAAATAGCAAAACCATGACCGGAACCCTCCAGTTTGCAACACTCCAAAGAGCATCGCTGATGCCCAGGACAATTCTGATCCCCCTCAACAAACACTCCTCCAGCTGTGACCCCTGTCTGGTGGGAAACACAAAGGGATGTGTGGGAGGGTTTCACTCAGAACTGGGAGAATTTTGGAGAGGGACCTTTACACAACCAGATCTTGATGTGTCCACACATCTCTGCCTGGGTGTGGGTGTGAATTGACTGTGGTGTGAGTGTTGTTATTGTGAATCTATAATTCAGTCACAGTTCAATTGCACAAATTATATTGAATCACTTGTTAACTGTTAAGTTGGTCAATTATTAAATGCTACTAATCTCTTTTGGCCCCTTATCTTTATGTTCAAATCTTTTGCACCCTGACCTTCTTATATCCAAAGGCTCTGTGTAAATCATTCTCTTTCATAGAAAATTATATTTTTGTGACTTCCACTATAAAATCTTCCTCCTTAGCTAAACTACAAATTAACTCCAATTAGTTGTTGAAGACTTGAAGACACGAAGACAATTAAAGAAAAAAAAAATTCGGTTTTCTGTATTTTAATGAGCCCCACAGTGTGTTTAGAGACAAGTCCATCATCCTCAAGTAAAGAGAGAAGATTGAAGAAGCTGCTCAAGAAGTCAGAAGCCAAACTGCCAGTCCCTTGAAGCATTGCTGGGCCCCACTGAGGGCAGGCACTGACAAAGCCTCCCCAGGGACTCCTGAGAGCAGATCCTTGCAGGCCAGGAGTGCAGGCAGACAAAGGCTCTGGGCAGTGTCCCAATGGTCCCCTGATTCCA
>NW_020957283.1:21514-22921 GCF_003031625.1 Empidonax traillii | reverse complement strand
AGCAGCTGCCTGGGCCTCTGGGTTTCTCAATGCTCTGCTGCACACAGCCAATACATTTTCCCTGCCCCTGTGCCAGGGCAATGCCCTGGGCCAGTTCTTCTGTGAAATCCCACCCATCCTCAAGCTCTCCTGCTCACACTCAGGCTACCTTAGAGAGATTGGGTTTCTTATATTAAGTTGTTCCTTAGGATTTGGTTGTTTCATTTTCATTGTTTTCTCCTATGTGCAGATCTTCAGGGCTGTGCTGAGGATCCCCTCTGAGCAGGGACGACACAAAGCCTTTTCCACGTGCCTCCCTCACCTGGTTGTGGTCTCCCTGTTTATCAGCACCATCATTTTTGCTTACCTTAAGCCCCCCTCCATCTCCTCCTCATCCCTGGATCTGGCCCTGTCAGTGCTGTACTCGGTGTTGCCTCCAGCCCTGAACCCCCTCATCTACAGCCTGAGGAACCAGGAGCTCAGGGATGTCATAAGGAAAATGATCACTGGATGTTTTTCAAAAGAAATAACGTGCCTCTTTTCTTCTGCTTAACACTCAAGTGTGACACATTTGGGCTCAGTCTTCCCTCCAGAGCTTTAGGTTGTGGTGACATGAGGGCTTTTCTTTTTTGTTCCTCTGTAAATAACACTGAAATTTTATGCTTCATCCCATAAATAGTTCAGACTCTTCCTCTTTTTTTTGACCCCCAAAATGTACTAATCAGGAATCATGTTCTGTGTCCATTGAAACAAAATAAAAGTTCATACAACAAGGTATTTGTCAAACATCCTCCCTGTGATAGTTTGTACGTGAGGATTAACAATCTCTGAGTGTAAGAAAGGACACATATTCTTTTTTCCTGATCCTTCCCCCAAGACCTGCCCTGAAGCTGGAGGGCATTGCCTTGTTTGCAGCTGTGGAGGAGAAAAGAGTCCCAGCCCTGCCAGGGAGCACCAGAACTGGGTCTTTCCAGAGCTGCTCTCTCTGCACTCCCCCCTCTCCTTTACTGTCCCTGTCCAAGGCCTGAGTGCTCTGGCAGCTCAGTCACTGTCCTGCTGTGTGTCAGTGCTGGCACCACAGGCAGGGACAGGCCCTGGGCACTGCTGGGACAGGGCTGGGCTCCACACCAGCACTGCCATCAGCAAAGGCCTTCCCCTGCAGGCACTTCCTGAAGGCTGGGGGATTTTCCCAACCCTGGTATGGAGGAGAAGTCCAAGGAATGGACTCTGCAAAGTCTTGTTGCTTTGTTGTTTCTCCATGCAGACAGTGCAGGGAGGGCAGGGACCCACTGGCACTGCAGGGACTGAGGGCTGGCTCAGATGTTGTGTGTTGGGGGCCGATGGGCAATGGAGATGACAAAGCATCTCCAGGTCACCTGCCTGGGGCTCTGCAGCTTGTGCTGGCTCTGATGGCAGGGGAGGCCTTGT
>NW_020957283.1:17446-18565 GCF_003031625.1 Empidonax traillii | reverse complement strand
TGTGCCCTTGGCTCTGGCAGCTGCCTCTGCCCCTCAGGCCACCACAAGACACTTTCCTTTGTGTGCCTGCACTCCTGGCCTGCAAGGATCTGCTCTCAGGAGTCCCTGGGGAGGCTTTGTCAGTGCCTGCCCTCAGTGGGGCCCAGCAATGCTTCAAGGCACTGGCAGTTTGGCTTCTGACTTCTTGAGTAGCTTCTTCAATCTTCTCTCAGTACCTCAGGATGATGGACTTGTCTCTAAACACACTGTGGGACTCATTAAAATAGAGAAAAACAAATTATTTCCCTTCTTTTAATTGTCTTTATGTCTTCAAGATTCCTACAGCTAATTGGAGTTGTTTTGTAGTGTAGCTAATGAGGAAGATTTTAAAGTGTAAGTCACAAAAATATAATTTTTCTATGATAGGGAATGATTTCTACAGAGCCTTGGGATGCAAAAGGGTCAGGGTGCAAAGGATTTGGACACAAAGTAAAGGGGGCAAAAGAGATTAGTAGCACCTAATCACTGACCAACTTTCAACATTTTCAACATTCCCTTTTCACAGGGATTCAGTAGCATTTATTACAATTGAACAGGGACTGAATTATAGATTCCCAATAACAACACTCACATCACAGTCAATTCAAACCCACACCCAGGCATAGATGTGTGGACACATCAGGATCTGGGGTTTGGCTTCTGACTTCTTGAGCAACTTCTTCAATCTTCTCTCAGTACCTCAGGATGATGGACTTGTGTCTAAACACACCGTGGGGTTTATTAAAATATAGACAAACAAATTTTTTTTCCTTTTTTTAAATTTTCTTCATGTCTTAATGTCTTCAACAACTAATTGGAGTTGTTTTGTAGTTTAGCTGAGGAGGAAAATATCAAAAGCAGCTCCCAAAAAATAGTTTCTTTTTTTTTTTTTAATGAAAGGGAATGATTTCCACAGAGTCTTGGCATGCAAGAGGGTCAGGGTGCAAAGGGTTTGGATCCAAAGATAAGGGGGGAAAAGACATTAGTAGCATTTAATCACTGACCAACTTAACAGTTATCAAGGGATTCAGTAGGATTTACTAGAATTGAACAGTGACTGAATTATAGATTCACAACAACAACACTCACACCACAGTCAAT
>NW_020957283.1:13003-15641 GCF_003031625.1 Empidonax traillii | reverse complement strand
AGGGTCAGAAATCTTCAACAGGACTCTGCCTCATTTCAGTCCTTCTCATGAAGTCTCGGCTTCCTGGTACATCCACAAGCTCCTCTGTGAGCCACATGGGGGTCTCCTCACCCCAACAATCTTCCAAAGGTAGCAGGGATTTATTTTTCAGTCTTTTCCCTGCTGAAGAGAGAGAGTGAAAGGGGGGAGAAACAGCCCCCCCTCTTCGAACTTCTCTCTCCTCCACCTGCCGGCTTTGACCTTTGACACTTTGTTATCTCTCTGCTGGAATTTCTTCTGCAGCGTTTTTTTGTCCAAGCAGTCTGTCCTTTAAAGTTTTTTTCCTTCACTCTCTTACAAGAGAGAAGGGGCTTCAGTGCCACACCTGCCCCTGGCCCAGGGCCGGGGGAGGAGGGAGGCCTGGCCCCCACCTGGGACCTGCCTCTCTCTCCCTACATGGCTCCCTAATTTCAACTGCCACCGATTTCAACTGCTCCTAATTTCAACTGTGCCACCAACCTTCTCTTCCATTTTCTTAAATATGTAATTAGCAAAGGTGTTACTTAAGTTTTGATTGGCTTTTTTCTATGGAAATTCACCCGGACAAAACCATCCTCAGCCCCAGGGGCTGGCTGGTGGGGAAAACCACCACAACAGGGGACTGGTGAAAACAAAGGGACACCCATGATGTCACAGAGATATCAGTGAAGTCAAAGGCATCTGGTGACATCACAGGGACATCAGTGACCTCACGGGGACATGGTGCCACCTCTGGGGACATTAGTGACATCACAGAGACAGCAGTGACATCACCGGGGACTTCAGTGACTTCACAAGGGCAAGGGTGAAATCACAGTGACACCAGTGACATCATCAGGGTCATTGCTGATATCACAGGGGACAGTGGTGATATCAATGGGAGATGGGTGACATCACTGAGAACCAGTGACATCACAGGGGACTGCTGACAACAAAGGGACAGCCGTGATGTCACAGGGACACCAGTGACATCAGAGGGGACATCGGTGACTTCACAAAGACAGGAGTGACATCACAGAGACATCAGTGACACCATCAGAGACATTGGTGACATCACAAGGTGCTGACGACAATAAAGGGAAAGCCATGATGGCACAGGGACATTGATGACATCACAGGGGACATCAGTGACTGCATAAGGCCAGGTATGACATCACAGAGACATCAGTGATATCATTGGTGACATCACAGGGACATCCATGACATTGCTGGAGACCAGTGACATCAGAGGGAACTGGTGAAAGCAAAGGGACAGTTGTGATATCACAGTGACATCGGTGACATCATTGGGGACATTGGTGACTTTACAAGGACAAGGGTGACATTACAGAGACACCTGTGACATCATCAGAAACATTGGTGACACCACAAAGGACAGTGGTGACATCACAGAGACTGCAATGACCTCATTGGGACCAGTGATGTCACAGGGGACTGTTGACAACAAAGGGACAGTCGTGATGTCACAGGGACATCGATGGACTCACTGGGACATGGTGCCACGGCTCGGCACAGTGGTGACATCACAGAGACAGTAGTGACAATAATGGGGACATCTGTGACATCACTGATGTCACAGCTGACATCAGTGACTTCACAAGGCCAGGGGTGACATCACAGAGACAGCAGTGACATCATCGAGGACAATGGTGAAATCATAGAGGACAGTGATGACATCAAAGAGACAGCAGGGACATCATTGGGGACCGGTGACATCAGAGTGACAACAGAGGGACAGCAGTGATGTCACAGGGACATCAATGACATCAATGTGGCCTGGTGATGTCACAGAGACATCGGTCACATCACAGGGAAATGGTGGCACTGTTGGGGACAGTGGTGACATCACAGCGACAGCAGTGGCATTATTGGGGAGCAGTGACATCACAGGAGAATATTGACAACAAAGGGAGAGCTGTGATGTCACTGGGACATCGAAAAATTCACAAGGACAGGGTTGACATCATAGAGACACCAGTGACATCACCAGGGACAGTAGTGACATCACAGGGACACCAGAGAAATCATTGGGGACCAGTGACATCACAGGGGACTGGTGACAAAAAAGGAAAGCCCTGATATCACAGGAAAATCAGTGACCTCAGGGGGACATGGAGTCACCACTGGGGACAATGGTGACATCACAGAGACAGCAGTGACATCCTTGGAAACCAGTGACATAAGAGGACTGGTGACAACAATGGGAAAGCTGTGATGTCATAGGGACATCGCTGACATCAAAGGGGACATTAGTGACTGCACAAGGCCAGGGGTGACATTACAGAGTCAGCAGGACATCAGTGGGGACATCTGTGACATCACAGGGGACATCGATGGCTTCACAAGGCCAGGAGTGACATCACAGACACCAGTGATATTATCAGTGTCACTGGTGACATCATAGGGGATAGTGGTGACATCCCAGGGACATGGGTGACATCACAGACACCAGTGATATTATCAGTGTCACTGGTGACATCATAGGGGATAGTGGTGACATCCCAGGGACATGGGTGACATCACTGCGGTCATCAGTGGCTTCACAAGGACAGGGTTGACATTATAGAGACACCAATGACATCATCGTAAAAATGGGTGACATCACAGGGGACAGTGGTGA
>NW_020957283.1:8671-10126 GCF_003031625.1 Empidonax traillii | reverse complement strand
CTGACCATATTTCTGAGGGCCCAAAGCTTGGGCTGAGCTGAGACCCTGCATGGCCTGGGACAGGGGCGTGAGCGGTGAAACCACACCTGGTGCATTGCAGAGAACTAAAGCTGTCAGAGCCCCTGCAGCTACAGAGACAACATCCAAAAGCTGCAGGGACAGAGAAACAAAAGGCAGGAACTGCTTCTCTTCTGCCACACACATCAGCTCAGTGGGAAAAGGAAGTTTTCGGTGGCATCTTTTCTCTGCTTCTTGAAATAATTTTAGCATTTCCCAATCTTTTCTGGTTTTTTTCTCTTTCTCTTTGCAGATAAAAATCAGTTTTGGTATCAACAGATAACTTGTGTGAGTTTTAACTTTGCTCAATGGAATACTAAAATCTGAACTTCTTTCTCCAATATTTAAGCAGACTGTAATGAGAGAACACAGAAAAGTGGGAGGAACAGGGAGAAGGGTGGAAAAGGGGAGTGGACTGGCAAGTCTGAAAGTCCCATGGGGGTCGTTGGGCACAGGGAGCCTGGGATAGGGGGATGGTCCCCTGAGCTCCCAACTGACTGTGGGGTGCTGGGGCTGCTGGATCCAATCTCAGCCTTGGGTTATGCCAACACTTTCAGTTCAGGGGAATTACAGAGATGGGACTGAACCACTTTTGTCCCCCAGGTTTTAAAAATGATCAGACAAAAGATCTTCATCAGCATTATTTACTGTAAAATAGAAACACTAAACCTACCAGTAGGACAGCATAAGAGAGGACAGTGCTCTACACTAAAGCAATTGTTGAAGCAATTCTACTCAAACTACCACAAAAGCAAGAATTATGGGATGGAACTCCCCCAGACCAACGCTCGGGGGGAGATCTCTGCTCTCAACCTCCAGCAGTGACCTTGGGGGGTCCCAGCCAAGGCAGGAATCTCCACACACCCCCCAAGAAGGGTTCTGTTGGCACAACCTGCCCCTGGCAAAGGGGACTGGCCCTTTCTGGTAGAAAGGGCTGGACTGACAGTCACTGGACTCCAGGGGTTGCCTCACCATCAGGGGGGTCATTCGGGGTGGGAGCAGCGGCCGAAGCTCTTCCCGCAGTCAGAGCACTCAAGGGGCTTCTCTTACCAGTGGGTCCGTTCGTGGGAGGTCAAGTGGGAGTTCTGGGTGAAGCTCTTCCCACACTCCCCACACTTGTAGGGCCTCTCCCCGGTGTGAAGCAGGAAGGGTTAATTGGGACACTTTTACTGTGGGCCCATGAGGGCCCCTACCCCCCTGTACACTTTTAATCTGCCTTAAACCATATTTTGTAAACTGCATTTCTCACAAGAAGATTCTGTCCTGTGCTGAGAGCATCGGACCTTGAAGGAACCACGATAAACGCTGGGCAAGGGTCCCAGCGCCCATAAATCTCACCCAGAGGAGCCAAGGTGACATCTCAATAGGTGAAATAGGCTAAGATCCAAGGCTTTCTTG
>NW_020957283.1:0-1334 GCF_003031625.1 Empidonax traillii | reverse complement strand
TTTCTTCCAGTCAGGCTGGAGGGGACTGGCACAGGCAGCGCCTGAGAGGCTCCGTCCCTGGGAACGTTGAAGGGCCGGTTGGACGGAGCCCTCAGCAACCTGGGGTGGTGGGAGGTTGCTCAGGTTGAAAGGAGATGATTTTTAGGTTCCCTTTGGTGCCAAAACCAGCATACAATAACTGTGAGAGACAGTTTTGGGTCTTTAAGCAGCAAGGTATTTATTTCCAGCAACATTGGAGGCTAGCCAGCTCACGCTGGACAAACTAGCTCCACCGTTCTCAGTGTAAAGTCAGGTAATTTATACAGTTTTGGTGAAAGATTACAAAATTTTGCATGAATATTTATTAAATTGACATCATCTAGTAATAATATTCATATTGAATGGGGTTCAGGTGGAGTTTAAGGTGAAATCATCTTTTTGGTAGATTCCTGGGGATCATTCCTGTTTCTTCGGCGTCGTGAGGATCATTTTCTCTGTTCCTCATCGTCATGAACTTTTCAGCTCTTCCTGATTACATGCAAAAGTCTTACAAAAACCCCTTAATTCATCTCTTCACCCTCCCCAAATGTCCATCCTATCTAATTTATGACTACCAGGCCAACCTTTTTGTTATCTTTCATTAAGATAGAGCATATCAGGTGCAAGCAGGCCTCTCACAGGCCTCTCGCAGCCTGATACCTTCTTTCTCTTAACTAATCTCACAACACCTGCTTTCTGTCTTTGTTATTTTAGCTTACATGCAGCACTCCTCAAAGTGGCGTCTGTGAGCCTCTTCTTACAGCAGGATTTTAGCATCTAAAAATCCTTGCTGTGTTTCATTTCCCTCCTTTTCTTAGGACTTATGAATTTTTTGTCAAGTTCTAAAGGCAAAGTGTTTTGGTAAGTGAACACCATTGCCCACATTGTTTGTGTTCTCTTTACTATAACACTCAGCTTACACCACAGGTAGGTGTTCAAGAAAGAGAATGTGATCATTCCTCCCAGTATGACCAGTATGGGATGTATTAGAAAATTAAACACTTGCATTGTCCTAGGAGAGTATCCCATCAGGGTGTCCCACCAATGATGTTCTCCGATTCGTTCTGCATCAGCTAACACAGAGGATGTGCTGCTGTGAGAACATAATCTTATGTTCCAATTGTGAAAACATGATCTGTTGTTCTGATGGCCTTCTGATGGTACCAGGATGGGAAAGATCTACCAAGAGAAACAGTAGCAAAACCAGATATAGAAAACAGGGTCTCAGTACCGGCTCTCAGAGTGGGAAAGGACATAAAGAATGTTAAAGAAACAGAGCTGATAGAAGAGTATTGTTAGAAAACTGGATCAAAGAC
>NW_020957282.1:30608-39178 GCF_003031625.1 Empidonax traillii | reverse complement strand
TTAAAAAAAAAAGGAAATTAAAAAAAAAAAAAAAAAAAAGGAAATTTCAATGAGTCCATTCAGCCCCAAGCAGGACATAACAGAGTGGGAGGGTTTGTAGAAAAGACAATTTATTTCTTTAGGGAAAGGGCACAGGGAACCAACCCCAGTGATGAGGATGGGACTCGATGGGACTCGAGGCGACTTCTTCCTTCTCCACCACTCCCAAGCGGTGGGATTGGGTCCTTCCCACCCCCAAAATGAAATTCCCAGGGGTGTTGCTTCTCCTCTGGCCGCTCCTGGGCCCGTGGGAGGGGTGGAGGTGGCTCCCTGGGGTGGGTTGCAGTGTCGTGGTCTCTCCGCCGTGGCTCGGTGCCGGTGGCCCCTCAGTACAGGGGGCCCTTGACGGCGCCCGGCTCTGGCAGGCGGGCAGCAGCGTATGCCGAGGCTCCCAGGCAGGCAGCTGGCTCACAGAAGCCGGGCAGTCCCGTGGGACCGGGCAATCCCGGCCTCCCAGCCTCTCCCGGGGAACCAGGCAGGCCCCGCTCGCCCGCTTTGCCATCCAGAGCGTGGCCGGGGATGCCGGGGGGACCTGCAATGGGAATGGGAATCTGGGGGGGGGCTGAGCCCTGGGAAGGAGGGGCTAGAAATGGGGAAACGCTGCAGGTGAGGATGGGGATGTGTTGGCAGAGCCAGGGGGCAGGAAAGGGGTGGGGAAAGGCACAAAAAAGAGCAAGGAGGGAGCAAAGGATGCCGCAGGGAGGAGGTTTGTGGGATGAACGTGGGCAGGTTTTGCGGGACGGAGCAGAAGGTTCAGAGCCGCTCCTGGGCTCGCCGTCCCACCAGCAAGGGGCATCCAGGCCTGTCTGTGCCGGGCACAGAGGGACTCACCTGGGATCCCCGGGGGACCCGGCATTCCTGGGTGGCCACGGCCAACTTCCCCCCGCTCACCCTTCTCCCCTCGCTTCCCTGTGGGAAGAGACAGGGAGGGATGGAATTGATGGAATAACAGACCCTGGATGGGATGGGAGGGTGGGGATGCCCCTGCTCAGGGTTGGAGGGGGCAGAGGAGGCAGGGCCAGCCCCGAGGAGGAGTTTGGTACCCACCTTTAGGTCCTACGTTGCCGATCTGGCCGGCAGCTCCCAGAATCCCAGGGACGCCTCGGGGCCCCATGGGGCCGTGTGGACCCTGCTCACCAGGAGGCCCTGGGGGACCAGGGGGCCCAGGGGGTCCCACGGCGCCCACTCCCCCCAGGGCAGCTCTCTTGGCACTGACCGCAACCTCCGCCAGCTGCTCTGTGGGGCAGAGAGAGGCCGGGGTGGGGTGGGATGGGATGGGATGGGATGGGATGGGATGGGATGGGATGGGATGGGATGGGATGGGATGGGATGGGATGGCTGCCACCTGCCTGGCAGTGCCCTGCTCCCCCCTCACCTTGCAGCATCTTCAGCACCACGTCGACGATGTGCTGGTCCCCGGCGTCCCGGCCCTGCCAAGGGACAGGCCATGAAGGGACATCGCTCCTTCTGTCCCGCAGAGCCACTCCCATCCCAATCCCCTGGTCCAGAGCATTCTCCCTCTGCATCCAATGGCACCTTCCCACCCTCCTCTCTTCCCTCCTGTCCCAGTGCAGCTGCTCCAGCCTCAGCTCACACTGCTCATGGCATTAACTTCCCTCAGCCACGTTTTTTGAGCCTAAAAAGAGGTTTATACGGAAAAATCCCCACCCCAGGGAGGCTGCAAAAGGCCACCTTGGAGCTAAACCTGCTGCTGGATGGTTTATGCATGGATGGTTTATGGATGGTGGTGAGAAATAGGGAATTCTTCTTTCCTAGGAAGGCAGGATCCCGGCTCAGACCTCTTGGAGAGCTTGGCAGCCCCTTGAGTGGAAGAGCAGCCACTTCCCAGAGGAATTGGGTGGGAAGAAGAGGTCAGAGGCAATTCCCCTGCAGGACTGGAGGAGCTGGAGGCAGCAGGAGGTGAGGAGGGCGTGGGGCTGGGGGGCACTCACCGCTAGGCCCCTCTGGCCGGGCATCCCTGGCACTCCACGCTCCCCCACCAGCCCCCGTGGGCCGGGGGGGCCGGGGTAGCCCCTCACACCCGGCGCTCCAGCGTCCCCCGAGGGGCCAGGGAAGCCCAGGTCGCCCTGGATGCCTTGCTGCAAGGGAGGGAGAGAACCTTCAGGAGCTCAGCCCTGTCCTGGGCACAGAGGCTGCACCCTGAGACCCCAAAGATGCCCCTTATCAATCACTGCAGTTGGGGGCTGAACCCCAGGCAGGGGCTGAGCCCGAATCCAGGGCTGAGCGGGGTCACTGCAGCCCAATTCCAGGGAAAATACCCTGTCAGGCCACCAGTGTGCAGCACACAGCAGCTCCATGGAGCACCAGGCTGGGAGGATCAGCTGTGGCTGAGGGTCCCTCCGAGGAGCCCCCCAGCACCGAGGGGTGGGGAACCCCAAACCCCCCCGTGACTCACCTGTCCCTTTGGCCCTGGCTCTCCTGATTCACCCTGGGGACAGAGGACACAGGGAAGGCAATGGAGAGTGAGGATCACCCCGGAGAGGCAGCTTGGGGGGATGCATGTGTACCCCCCCAGAGAGCTGTTCTGGGATGTGCTGCTGTGGGACCGTGCTGGGCAGGAGACCCCACAGGGGCAGGGAGGGACCCACATCCACCCCGTGTCCCTCCACCCCACCCCAGGACCCACCTTCTCTCCCTTCAGCCCCGCCAGGCCGTGAACACCAGGGTCTCCCTAGAGGAAAAGCAACAGCAGAGATGAACCTTCCCCACCAGCACCCACCCCCTCTGCGGGAGAAACCCCCTTTGGACACGGAGTGTTCCGCTGGGATGTGAGGGAATTGTGGAGGATGTGCTTGGAGCCAGCCCTGTTCATCACGGGGTCAGCCTGGGCAGGGGGGGGATGTACTCACAACGCTGCCTTTGGGGCCAGTTTTCCCTGGGGAGCCCTGGAGAGAGGAGAGGGGGCTCAGCCCAGCTCAGGGCACGTTCCCAGAGCTGGGCCCTGAGCAGGCAGAGCACTCACTTTGTCTCCTTTGAATCCTGGCAAGCCTTGGGGTCCCGGGATCCCCGGGGGGCCCTGCTCGCCCTTCTGCCCCTGGGAATCAAGGGAACACAGGGGGAAAAGGGAAAAATGAGTGAGAAGAGGCAAAGGGAAGACCTTCCTCCCCCATCAGAGCATCCTCCCCCAGGCCATGGGATGCATGAGCAGCTCCCAGTTCCCTTCAACAGCTCTGGCTGCCCCCCCAGCATCCCAACCTCCCCCAAATCCAGGCTCCGAGGGGGAATGGGGCAGAGAGTGACGGAGGAGCCTCCCCCCAGGCTGTGCCAAGAGGGAGAATCATGCAGGGATGGGATCCTGTCCTGAGAAACAGGGACAAAGGTCATTTTTGGGCCATTTTTCCACCCCGGGGGCCCAGGCAGCCTCTCCCACCTCCCTGGGCTGGGAGGAAATTCCTCTCCCTGCTGGGGCTGCAGAGCCAGCGTGGTCCCAGCGCCACTAATCCCTGAGCTATTTGCCCCAGGTTAATCCCTCCCCACGGGGCAGCCAAGGCCAGGCTGGACCAAAGGAGAGCTCCAGCTGTGTCCCACTGACCCCTCAGCCCCTCCCTGGGCTCAGCATCCACGGCAGAGCCCCCAGACCCCCGGGCTGAGCCCTCCCTGTGCCCAGCCTGGCTGTGGGCACAACTCACCACTCTGCCCTGCTCCCCCTGGGGTCCCACGAGGCCACGCTCGCCACGGTCACCCTGTGGACACCCAGGACATGGCAGAGTCAGGGGCAGCTCCTGGCACAGCCAAACATCCCCCCCCAGTGCCCCCTGACTCACCTTCAGCCCAGGGACACCCTGCGGGCCCTGCTCGCCCCGAGGGCCAGGCTCGCCCTAAAACAGAGGCAGAATCACCCAGGAATGCTGCTGCTGCTCCTGCATTCCTGGGCATCCTTCCCGAGGGACTGTCCTCTCCCCTGCAGCCACTGGTGGCCGAGGAGGTGATGGACACAGGGAGCAGTGACCCCCTGAGGGGCAGAGGGGGGATAAACTGCCCAATTCCACTTTTGGTTTGACAGGAAACAGGGAAAAAGAGAGAGAGAAAAAGAGAGAGAGAAAAAGAGAGAGAGAGCAAGAGCAGCCCCGAGGCTGTGCCCAGGGGGGACACGGTGACATTCGACATTCTGTACTTACAAGCTGCCCTGGGGCACCGGTGACGCCAGGCTGGCCACGGGCACCCACTTCACCCTGTGAGGAGACAGAGGTGGCTCAGGGACAGCAAGGACGGGCAGGGGACAGCACGGGGACAAGGCTGAGGGCACAGAAGCCGTGGGGTCACGGGGTGGGTGCTCAAGCGGGGGGTACCCACCTTGTCTCCTGGGCCACCTTTGCTTCCTGGCTGGCCTGGCAAGCCCTGGGGAAAGCAAGCTGGGCTCAAACCCCGGGCACGGCACCGCAGGCACTGTCCCTGCTGGGCACTGGCCCCACCACCGCCCGGGACAGGGGTGTCACCCCACAGCTGAGGGGGTGCCCGCCCGGTTTGGGGGTGCCCACAACACTCACAGCTTGTCCCCGGTGTCCTGGTGTGCCGGGGTGTCCGGCCTGTCCCACGCTGCCCTGGGAGGGACAGAGAGAGTGTCACAGCTGGGGCAAAGAGGGGGGGGCACTGCCACTCCCCACCAGCCAGCAGAGCCAGCAGCAGAGCCAGGGGCTGGGGGATTATCCCACTTGCCATCCCTGCTATTCCCAGCGAGCACTGGCAGGAGGAGCAGGGTGTGCCCGTGCCCTGTGCAAGCACAGGCAGCCCCTGGCCCTGCTCACCTTCACCCCTGGGATACCCGGGGTGCCATCCTTGCCGTCGATGCCCGGCAGACCCTGCGACAAGCGGGGGAGAGAGAGTCACTCGGTCACCTCCGACAGGCACTGAGGGGCTCGTGGGGGGACAAAAAGAGGTGGGAAGGGAAAGGAAGGGAAAGCCTCAGCCCTGCCAGGGTGCAAGGACACAGGGTGGGGACAAAGAGGGACAGAGGGATCTTCTTGCCAGCAGAGGTTGGTTCCCAGATATGGGACCCAGCTGTACTCACATTCTCCCCCTTGGGGCCAATGTCCCCCTGGGGTCCCCTGATGCCACGGCCACCCTGCAGCAGGAGAGAGCAAAGTGTCAGGTCAGTGTCCCCCTGGGGCAGGGGTGGGGCTGGGAGAGGGAGGAGCCCCTCTCCACGTGGGGATAGTGCCAGGATGGGGCACGGGGGGCACTGGCACTGCCCGGGGCACAGCTCTGCCCCCCCGATGGGACAGGGGAGGGTCACCTACCAGCTCTCCCTTCTCACCAGGGTCCCCAGGTGGTCCCTTGGGGCCTTCCCTGCCCTGCAGGGGAGAAAGGCCAGGGCTGAGCAGGGAACTGGGGGGTCCCCGAGCCCCCAGGGGGAGGGGGGGCACTCACCGGCCGCCCGGCCGCTCCGACGGACCCCACCATGCCCTTGTACCCAGCAGGGCCCTGCAGAGAGAGCATGAAGGGGGGGGGGGGGTCAGTGCCTGGCACCCCAACCTCCAGCCCCACCCAGCAGGAGGCAGGTCCAGCACGTTGCTGATGATCCCAGGAAGCCCCTCCAGCCTGGGAATCGCTGCCCCCCCAGCACTCACCGCCTCGCCCTTGGGTCCTGCCATCCCAGGGTACCCCCTCGGGCCCTGAGGTCCCTGCAGGGAAAGGAAAGCACAGGCAGTTCAAGCTGCAAAGCACCCCCAGAGCAGCCCAGGGGGAGGCTGCAATTACAGCAAAACCCAGAGCTGGGAATCGGCCTGTTTTGCCGAACACGAGGTGTTTCGGTGCCCCCTAATTCTGCAGCCCCCCAGCAGGTGCTTTTCCAGCTGTCGATTCCATAACACTCCAGTCCCCAAACTGGAGTCTCTTGCCCTGCCAAAGCTCTGCTTCAAAGCAGTCCTGCCCTTTCCTGGACTGAGGGCTCAGCCCGTTAATTGCTTTTCATCTTCAAAGCGCTCAGGGAGCTCCTGCAGCTTTAATCCCTCCTGGCCCTGCCGTGAGCTGGGGGCTGTACCCCCCTCCTCAGGTGGGGTAAGGGGGGCTCAGGGAACAGGAGAGCTTTGTCCTGGCCCAGGAGTTATCCCTGTTAACAGCCCATGGAGGTCTCTGCTGGGAGAGATGGTGACATCCATGGTTGGGAGGAGGGAGATGGGTGGGCTGAAGGCTTTGCTGCTGTCCCAGAGCTGTGTGGGACACACTGGGGTTACCTCCCCGGTGTCTGGGGCCAAGCACAAACTCCCCCCACCCAGTTTCTGGGGCCCTGGGGGAGTGGAGAGGCAAAGAGAGGTGAGTGTGTTACCGCAGGGCCTGGGACTCCTTGTTCTCCAGAGGCACCGACGTCGCCCTTGGGGCCCTGGACAGGGAGAGAACTGAATGTCGGGGGGGATTGGGGGTAAAAACAGCCCTGGGGACACAAGACCCCCTCACCTGGGACCCAGCAGGGCATGGGGAAGGTGTCCCTGCCCAGGAAGCCACCGTGGGAAGCCCACCCTGTCCCCCTCCATCTCCCAGCCCCGGATTTCCCGCCTTCCTCTCCCACCTCTTTTCTTCTTTTTTTCCCCACTTTTCTTGCCCCAAAAGGGTCCACCCCCTGCTCCTCCAGAGGCAGGGACACCTGGATGCTGCTGGGAACTCACCTGCTCGCCCTGCCTGCCAGGCTCCCCGAGGGCACCGGGGCGGCCTCTGTGTCCCTGCAGGGTGAGGAAAAAGGTCATGAGCACCCCTGGCTGTGGCAGCATCCTGAGAACCACCCTGCCCACCTCAGCCCCACCCTGGGGTGCCCACTGGAACGTCCTGAGGCAGTGGCAGGGCTGGGACTGGGGCTTTGGCACAGGGTCCCACCCCCAGGAAAGGGTCGGTGGGAGCTGGGAAGCCACTCGAGGCGTCTCCCACGGCACCTTTGGCTTGGGGGCTCTCTGTGCAGGTGTGCCCTGGTGCTCCCAGGGGAGCAGGGCACTTCCTGAGCATCCTGTGGCTCCAGAGCAAGGATGGATCCTCTGTTCTGCCACAGCCTGCTGGAGGTGACGGTCCCTGTTCCCCCCCACCAGCAGCTCCAGGGCTCCCTTACCTTCAGTCCCTGCAGTCCCTGGGGGCCCTTGGGACCTGGGGGGCAGCTGGTCGGGCACTGGGGGGAAGAAGAAGCACAGGATGAGTTGGGGAAGGACCTGGAGGCTGTGGAGAAGCCGTGCTGGGAAGGACGGGCTCCTGTGCCACAGGGGACCCCCTGCTCACACCCCGGCTTTGCTGGGGACCCCGCTCCTCCCCAGGGACAGAATTCCAGGGGGGGCTGTATTCCAGGGCCCTGCAGAGTCCTGCTGGTGGGACAAAGCCATGACAGCTCTCACCAGGAAATCAGCGCTGCCTTCCAGTCCTTGGATGTGTCCCGGGAGGCCCTGGAGGGAAGGAGACCATCAGCATCCCTGGGTTGCTATCAGGATGATTTCCCAGGAGGCAGAGCCCAAGTCTTGGCCCCAGAGCCAGGGCTGAGCCTGGGGGAAGCTTCCCCCTCGTGCAGAAGGTGTTGGTGGCCGGGGGGATACTCACGGGTTTCCCTGGAGGGCCTGGGGGACCCCGGGGGCCGTCGGGTCCAGGGTCACCCTGGGAAAGAACAGACCCAGGAAAGGAGATGTCAGGGTGGGGAGGTGGCAGGTGCTTTCCAGGGCTGGGGTAGAGAGGGGTGATGGAGACCTGGAGAGCCAGGATGTCGCAGCAGGAACGGGGACGTCTCTGGGGTGGATGGCACAGAACTGCCATCCCTCCAGCCCCACCCTCCCACATTACAGCATCATCATCCCTGTTTGTTTGTCCCAGGAGCCCTGAAGTGCAGGGGGGCAGATCCTGGGGTAGGGAGGGGAGGTTTTCCCTGACTCCTCACCTTGGGTCCCAGCACCCCGATCTCTCCAGGAAGCCCAACTTGGCCTGGAAGCCCCTTAAGGAGAAGACAAACATTCCTTGAGGGAGAGAGGTCACCCCCCCCTAGGCCTCCCTTTGTGCCTGCTGGGATTTGAGCTCTCCCAGCACAATTCCAGGCAGGATCCCTGTTCGCCCACACACCCCCAAAACCCCCCAGTGTGGCACTCACTGGTGGTCCTGGCAGAGAAGGACCCTGGAAAAGGGAGAGAGAGAGTTGGTCTGAGTTCTCCAAGCCTCCAGCCCCGGCAGGATCCATGTCCCCAGCAGGGAGATGGCCACAGCTCCCCCAAGGGTGCAGCTGGGGTGGCTGGGGATGGTCCTGCTCTGCTCCCACCCCACGTGTGGCAGGAGTGGGCGCATCCCCTGCACCCCTGGGAGCAGCAGATACTCACGGGGAGCCCTGGAGGCCCTGGGAGTCCAGGCTGGCCCTGCCAAGGCAGAGGAGGAGAGTCAGGAGCAGAAACAGGCGGGTCTGCTCTGCCAGCTGCTAAAATCCCCCCTCCCTCAGCCAGCCCCGGTGCCCCCTCACTGCCACAACCTCCATCACCAATTCCTGGTCCCTGTCCAGGTGGGAGCCAAGGAAAGGGGGAGCCTGGAGAAGCTGCCCCAGAGCAGCCCCTCACTCACTTTTA
>NW_020957282.1:25850-30280 GCF_003031625.1 Empidonax traillii | reverse complement strand
AGGAGAGTCAGGAGCAGAAACAGGCGGGTCTGCTCTGCCAGCTGCTAAAATCCCCCCTCCCTCAGCCAGCCCCGGTGCCCCCTCACTGCCACAACCTCCATCACCAATTCCTGGTCCCTGTCCAGGTGGGAGCCAAGGAAAGGGGGAGCCTGGAGAAGCTGCCCCAGAGCAGCCCCTCACTCACTTTTATTCCTGGGGCTCCGATGGGTCCTGGCTCCCCCTTTGCTCCTGTCAGGCCCTGCAAGAGGAGAGACCCCAGAGGTTATTCCCAGCCCCTGGGGTTGTTCCCATGGAAGGAGATGAATCCCTTTGCAGGCAGATCCAGCTGGATGAATAACTCATGCTCATAGTGACAGTTATTTCTCTATTCATTTGTTACTGAAGAATAACTAAACCCCCAAAGATTTGTGAAGTGCCATCAGAGGCACTAAAGAGGACCCTGTAGTTTGGGATTCCCTCTGATCAGCAGGAAAATCCCTGGCACTGACCTGGGCATGGGGCAGGAACCCACCCAACCCTCCCTGGGCACCCATCACACACCCCTGAGACCCCAACCAGGGGTCCCTGCTCCCTTGGCACAGCTCTGCCCTGCGTGGGGTGCAGGGGGACGTGCTTTTGGGTGCCCAGGCAGTGGGAGGGGGTGGCAGCAGCCCTGCCCAAGCTCTGCTGTGATTCCAAAGGTGCTTCCAACTCCTGCAGGAAGGGATTTTGGCCCCTTCTGACATGGGACAGACACGGTAAGAGAAGTTTGCTGTGCCCTGGGGGCCAGGGACCCCCCCAGGGGGACAGGGGGTGGGTACTCACGTCGATGCCCGGCTTCCCTGGGGGTCCATTGGGGCCGGGGGCTCCGGGGTCCCCCTTGACACCCTGTAAGAGAGAGGAGGAGGGGGCAGGATGGAAGGAGCTCCTCTGGGATGGGGGAGAGCACAGGGGAGCTGGGAGGAGGGCAGGTACTCACCGGGGAGCCCGGGGCTCCAGCAGGGCCTTTGTCACCCTGGGGGGAGGAAGAAGGTTGTAAAAGGGATCTGTCGCCCCCCAGGGTGGGGGGCTCAGCATCCCTGTCCCCCTCCTCAAGCTGGATTCCACAGCCAGGTGGGGAATGGGGACGGGGCTGGGGTTGGGAACAGTGGGTTGTGCTGGGGTTTGGGGAGGGCTGTGCTGGGGTTGGGGGGGTGTGGAAATTGTGGCTGTTCTGGGTATAAATAGCACTAAAATAACAGCTGGGGGCACATCCCAGAGAAAGGGCATGTTATGCTGGCTCACAGGTCTCCCCTCTGTTCGGGCCCCCACTCCACAGCCCGGGGAGGACCTGGAGCCACAGCCCCCCCCAGCCACACCTTGGGCTCACCATCACCCACTGGGGTGTCCTGCTCCCCACCAGCCCCCCTGCCCTCTGGGCTGACCCTACACCCCTCTGAGCATCCTCAGCTGCCCCCACAGGGGAGCACCCAAACCTCCCTGTCTTGTGATCCCCCAAAACCCCTTCAGCCCCCGATTTCCAAGGTGCTCAGGAGGCCACGGGCAGCTGTGGATGGAGATGGCGCCTCAGCGCCAGGAGCTGAGCTAAAGGCAGGGATGCTCCGTGTGCCGCAGCCCAGGAGCAGCGGGAACCCCACGGAGCGGGAATCCCACGGCACCAACATCCCCTGCCCTGCCCCAGCCTCTGCCCCACACACAATGTCCCTCTTTGTGCCTCCCCTCCCTCCCTCCCTCCCTCCCTCCCCTCCTCCCTCAGGTTCCCGGTTACTCACGTCAATCCCGTCCGCTCCCGGCACTCCTGGAGGACCAGGGGGCCCTCTCGGGCCGGGCTGTCCTGGTGGCCCTCGCTAAGGGGGAAGAGGGGTGGGATCCCCGTCAGGAAGCAGCAGAGGCACCCCAGGACATGCTGGGGGGACGGTGGGAGCCGCTGCCTGCCCTGGTTCCATGGGATTCCTGCCCCAGTGGAGCAGGATGTTTATGGGGTGATGGCAGCACTTCTACCTCATTTCTGTCCCCTCCTTCCCCGCCACCACCAGGGCTCCTGCCCCAGTGGAGTAGGGGTCTCCATGGGTTGAGGGCAGCATTTCTACCCCATTTCTGTCCCACCTCCTTCCCTGGCACCCCCAGGGTCTCCACGGGGTGATGACACCACTTTGCCAAGGCCCTCCTCGGATCAGAGTGGGATTTTTGGGAGCACTGGCAGGATTTGGGTGCTGGCAGCCCCGGGGTGAGATGGGGACCCCTGGCCCTCGGTGGGGGCTGTCCCTGAGCTGGGCTGGCTCCATGCCCGTGTCCCGCAGCCCCGCTCCCGGCTCCGCACAAAAGCTCCATTGAGGAGCGGCAGGGGAGCTCCCGGGGCCCGGCCTGCAGGTTTGCTCAGGACTCTGCAAAGAAAACCTCTGTTATCCTAACGGGGAGTCTTGGGGGGGAAGAGATTCCAGTCCTGGAGACGGACCCCGCGGTGTTCCTGGAAATGGGAACCAGACGTGGCTGGGCTGCAACTCCTGCGGCTCCTCCGGCCCCCCCCCGGGTGGGTTATTTGAAATAATGAATTTAAATATATAGGGGTGAGGGGAGCTGCTGGTTTGAGCAGGGAACAGGAGAGCCCTGGATCACACCCTGCAGTCGGGGAGGGAGAGAGTCCCGAGCCCCTGGCAGAGCCCCTGAAAGGCACCTTTGTCCTGCCCCAGTGATTTCCAAATAGTTCCTTGTTCCCGGAGCTCCCACGTCCCCGAGCCCGCTCCCCTGGCCAGACCCTGCCACCACGGGCTGTTCTAGGAGGGAACTGCCCCCCAAACTGCGCCGACAGGAGCCACATGGAAAGGTTTTCCAAAATCTTTTCTAAAAATCTGGGGTTTTAACCAGATTTTACCCCCCCCCCATCCCTGCGAGGCAGGGAGAGTTTTCCTGGGTGGGCTCCCAGGAGGAATTTTGCCTCCTCTTCTGCACGGCTCATCCCGAGGAGCAGGCAGACACCTTCCCTTCTTCCCGATCCAATTTTTCCTGCCCATGGGTGAGTGTGGGGAGTCCACGGGACCCCCAGGACCCCCTCTACTGGTGTCCCCCCCCGGGGCAGCCCTGGGAGGGTCTGAGTCCCCTCAGCCCCCTCAATCCAGAGCCGCAGCACATCCCAGGAAAGGAGAAGGGAATTTTCCCAGGTGATGGGAAGCAGATCCGGTGGCTGCTGCGGAGGGAAAGGGCATAATAAAACAGAACTTGTTCAGCCAACAAGTCCCAATCTCCAAGTCCCCTCTTCCCGCGGGGCTTTTGGCACGGAGAGGTCCCGAGTGGGTCCCACCTGGGGGCTGTTCCCAACCTCCCCCATTCCTGGGAAAAAAAACAGGGAAAGGTGCTGGGAATAGAATCCAAAAGTCGCAGGGGTGCTCAGCACTGCGATGGGGGAGATGGGCACCGTCCCTTCTCCATCTAGCCCCTCTCCATCCCTTCTCCAGCCCCATCCCATCCCAGCCCGGAGCGCAGCGGGATCGAGCACGGCACTTACGAGCTGTGCCAGGCAGAGGCAGGAGCTTTGGAGCAGGAGCCAGAGCTGGAACATCGAGGGACCCCCGGCCATGGCGAGGGCGGCCGGACCCGAGCGCGGGTGGGCTCGTGTCGCGGAGCTCGGGTTCGGCACCGCCGGACACGGGGAGGGACGGGGGGAGGAGGAGGAGGAGGAGGAGGAGGAAGGGGCTCATTAATATGGAGCAGCGGGATGAGGGCAGGAGGCAGCCCCGGCCCCCCCCCGCCCCCCTCCAGGTGAGCAAGGGGCTATTTTGGGCTCCACGGCTGGATGGAGACAGGGGGGTGGGCGCGATGGTGGCGAGGATTTGGGACAGGAGCTGCTGCCGGAGCTGCCCTGGGACACCCCGGCCAGGATGCGTGTGCGGGCACCCCCAGCGTGTCCCTGTGCTGTCCCCACCACGATGCCACACGAGGGCTGGATGCAGCACTGAGAGCCGGTTCCTGCCGGCATTTCTGACCCCCAGGAGGGGGCTGGGGGGGTTTCTGCCCCAAATTCTGCCCTGGGAGCCCCAGCAATGCCCCCAGATAATGTGGCACTGGGAGGGGAAGGGGGGCTGTGCCCACGGGGGGTGTGGATGCCTCACGCACCCCCCTCCATGCCCAGCGCCCCCCCAACTGCTGCCTGTGCCGGCAGCCGCCCCCCAGCTCCCGGGAATACGGGATGATTCATCCCGGCGAGTTCTTCCTCTTCCTCCTCCTCCTCCTCCTCCTCCCGGAGCCCGAAGGCTCCGCAATGAGCCACTGATTCATCGGGTTTGGGGGGGCTCAGGGGCCCCCAGGAGCGGGTCCCCCATTTCGCCCAGTTCTCCCCATTTCCCCCCCAATTTCTCCCATTTTTCCCCATTTCCCCCTAAACCCTCCAAATCCCCCCCATTTTCCCCAGTTCCCCCCCACCCCCCCCAAATTGCCCCCATTTCCCCCCAAACCCC
>NW_020957282.1:5377-24299 GCF_003031625.1 Empidonax traillii | reverse complement strand
AGGGAATTCCAGCTGGGGAGTCACATCCTGTCACCCGGGGCTGGTCCTGACCCCACTGGGGTTCAAAGGGATTCTAGGTGAGGAAAAAGGAGCTGTAGCATCACCCTGGAATGATGGACTGCTGCAGGAATGCCAGGGGCTTGTCCTCTGCTTCCTTTTCCACTGGATTCTCCCCTGGCAGGGTGGACAGGCCCTGGAATGGATTTCCCAGAAAAGCTGTGGCTGCCCCATCCCTGGAAGTGTCCAAGGCCAGGTTGGAGCAACCTGGGATAGTGGAAGGTGTCCCTGCCTTGGGGGAGGAACTGGATGAGCTTTAAGGTCCCTTCTAACCCAAACCATCCCATGTTTCTGTGATTTCAAGGCCTCTTGTGATCCTGACCTGTCTGAGAAAGGAGTGGGAGGGGGTAAGAGAGGAACTGGTATCTAAATGTTCGAATTCCAGGAGACAAAACAAGGGAATGAAATTATTTGCTTATCCCCCGGTGATGCAGATTCTGCACTTACTGCTGGGAAAGGCTTGTTTTCCCGTAGCAAGAGAGTTAAGGTTGCCTAAAATCCTGTTTTAATGAGCCATTTTAATCACTTGGAGATCTGGACTTGAGCCTTTTTGTTTTTTTTTTTTTTTTCCCAAAGCTGTTGGAAATGAACTTGGAGGAGGGACTGCCTTTAAATCCATCTGCAAACGGGAGACTTGGTCACCTCAGCGTGACCCCTAAAAACTGCAGGGCACCTCTGAGCAACGTGGAAAAGTTGTAATGCTGGGATTTGCTTTCAGCCCTGCTCTTAAAACCCCCAGACCCCGCAGTAACCTCATCCCAAGAGCCTGTTTTGTCTTGGAGAGGCTTTTCCTGCTCCACACCTGGGGTGGCAGAGGGCAGATGTTCCCCTCACGTCCCAGTCCTTTATCTCTTGGCACCTCCAGCCAGCGCTGGGGGCAAAAATAGCTTCTTTATCTCCTCTTCTGAGGCACGAGACAGTGACAGCCCCAAAAAGGGGGGACAAATTCCCCCCCCCCCCCAGTTAAGTCAAGGTTCAGAGTTCAGCCCTGCCAGCAAAGCTGGAAGCAGCTCCTGGCTGGGAAGAGGGATTGCATCAGTCCTGGAGAGCAGGCTGGGGTTGTCCCCAGTTATCTGATCCGATAGTTATCCACTGAGTGATCTGATCCCATAATTAGCCACTGCACTAATGAGCTTCCTGGAGGTGGGAAATCCTCTCCTGGAGGGTGTGTGTATGTCTCTGCCAGGAGCTCTGGGTAGTTCCTGCCACTCAGGAGCATCTTTTGGGGTGGTTTGGGTGGTTGTGGTGAGTGTGGCCCTGGGGAGCAGTGGTGGCAGGAATGTTCCTCCTGGAATAACAGCCAGCTTCACCTTTGGAGGTGGAAATGAGTCCCCAAGTGGACCTGTGCAGGGTGAGGAGAACACTTTTTCTGATAGAAATGTCTTAAATTCCCTTTCTCAGTAGGGAAAGTTGTGCTGAGTGGGATTTGCTGGCTCCAGATGGTCCCTCTCGGCACTTCCAGGGATACCTGGAAGCAAAGCTGCTCATCTGGACGGGTGACTGGAGTGTCCCAGGCCAGGTTGGAGCAACCTGGGCTGGTGGAAGATGTCCCTGCCCGTGGCAGGGGATGGCACTGGATGAGCTTTAAGGTCCCTCCCACCCCATTCTGGGAATTCTCGGGGTGTTTTTTGCTTCTGCAGCAACAAACCCTGCAGTGAGTGCTCCGAGGGCCTTGTTTGGGAGGAAGTCGGTGACATCTCTCCCCTGCTGCTTCCTCTTTTCTTTGCAAACCTCCTGCCCAGGGGAAGTGGAGGGGGTAGAGGGCTGGGCACGAGTGGGTGCACAGGGGGGGCCACACCCTGTGCCAGAGCAGAGCAGGGGCTGCTGAGTTGTCATAACCCTCTTGCTGGAGGCCTTTGCTGTTTGAATCCCTCGAACCAAACCCCTTAAAGGAGCAGCTGCTGCTCCCCCCGGGTGGGATCTCTCCTCCCAGAGCCTTTCCCGTGTGGCAAAGGACGCTGGTGTTGCTGCTGGGGTTCCATGTGTGTGTCCTGCAGATAGCAGGGCTGCTGAACAGCCTGTGTGGAGCATCTGTGAGCAGATTCACTGCTGAGCACCGGGGTCTGGAGGCTGAGAGGGCAGAGGAGAGGGGGATGTGGTGGGACCTGGAGCTGGGCTCGGCTGGAGCGTCCTACTGTCCCCCCCGTGAGCAGAGGACGCCTGTGCTGAGTGGCACTGACTGGATTCTTCTGCATTTCTGACTCTCCAGCTGCTCTGCTGAACCCTACAGCTAATTCTGTTTGATTCTCTCCTTCTCCCAAACTCTCTCTCCCCCTCTGCTCTCCAGTCCTATCCACCCCGCAGGCTCCTTGGATCCCGCTGTTGACGTCGGAGCGGCAGGTCCCTCCCCAGGGAGCACCACGAGGATTTCTCTGTGTGTCCAGCGGTTAAGGTTGCCCTGTGCTCCTCCTGGTTTGTCTGACTCTTCCCTTCATCCCTTGTCTTGTGAGACCTGCGGGTTCTGTGCCGAAATCCACCCCCTCTAACTCGGTTAGATGGGAAAACCGCCGCTTGAGCACAACCCAAACCCTGATTTAATTCTTTAGTCTTGACCGAAAACACAGGTGGAGCTGTGAAAATCCCTTGTCCAGAGGTAGTTAAATTATGGGGATGGGAAGGAGGAAAAGCAGGATGGAGAGCTTGTGGCTGAAGTAGGTGGTTAAGGAAGGATGACTTCCAGTGGAATGAGGGAATTAGCTTGTGGGGGGAGTTGGCCTAGTCCAACCAAAGTAATATTAATATAAACCACATTTTCACCCAAAATCCGTGTGACTCAGCTCCTCCCTCAGCAGCCTCTTGAGTCGCAGCTGAATTTCCTTTTTCAGTCGAGGCAGTTCAAGGAGTAACTTTTTAAATAGCTGTGGAACAGCTGCATGTGAGTGGGGGGGGGAGGATCACTGCTCCCAAAACCACTGTGGTGGCACCGAAACTGCTCAGCTTGGCTCGGGGAGCCTTGTGTGTGAGGAGAAGGCTCAGCCTTATGTAAGGGAAGCTGCCTGAGGGATGGATGCACGTGGGTTTGTACATCCATTTCGGTTCACTGCAGCCCCGGTGTGCTGGGGGATCTCCCGGGGTTCTGCTGCCCAGCCCTTCAAAAGGCAGGGCTGGAAGGGAGAGTTTAAGGCATAAAGACAAGTATTGATTTCAGCTGGTTGGAGTGTAAATGTTCAGAGCTGGACTTTAGCCTGTGGTGAGCTCTGATCTGAGGGAGGGATCACAGCTCTGCCCACCCCGACCCTACAAACGCCCGCCTCGGGTTGGGACTCGCCATCCACGCGAGGCAAAGAGCACCACGGGGGAGGGTTTCTGTGGAATTAGTGTGTGCTGGGGAGAGTGGTGGGAAGATCCCCTTTAAGAACAGCCACGCAGAGCTCTGAGTCACACGTGGATTTTTGTCCCCACAGCTGCCAGAAATAGGGGACAGGGATAATCCTTCCCCCTCCCCCCGGCACAGACACCTGGCTCTGGGGTCCTGGCTCTGTCCTGACCCACCAGGGTGGAAAGGGAAGGCTCCAAAAAATGCCAAGCTGCAACTTTTAGGGGGAAGTTTGTTCCTATAGTAACTGCCAGGAGTTACATAAGGAATCCCACAGCTCCCATGCCAGGCTCTGCAGTGCAAAGGTAACTCCAAAATGCAGGGGGGGTCTCAAACCAGCTTTGCTCTCCTCCTGGTGGATCCCCAGCGTGAAAAAACAGTTCGTTCAGCTCCAGTTATTGAAGAGGTTATCGAGGTTATCAATCCAACAAAAAGTGACCCCGGACCTGCCACTCCTTCCTCTTTTAGGAGGTATTTTAAAGGACTTAACGGCTTCTAAAAGCTCCCCAGCTCAAAAAAGGAACTGGAAAATAGGGTCTAAATATTCTTAACGTGAAGTGATGAGTTTAAAAACCTCTTGTGAGGGGTTAAATGGCAGCAAAATTCAACCCACTGTGGCGATGGGAGAGCTCCCATCCTGCTGCTGTTTACAGGAGCATTTGGACACGGGGGTGGTGTTTACCTGCCACCCAAATTTTTTGTAATTCATGGAAATTCAGGCCTCCTTGAAACCTGCAACTTGTGGGATTGGCTGGTGTGTAGTTTTGGTTAAAAATGGTACAGGAAGGACATGGATTGACTTTATATATATATATATATTTTTTTTTAGGCTGTGTCATCATCGATACGGGTGATGTCACCCAGTCTCCTTGCCTGGATTGCTGTCATATCACTGCTTGAAATTGTTCCCTTTCACGGCTGATTTAGTCAAGTAAAAACATCACTTTCTCCCGCAGCAGGAAGGCCCCACCCTGCTGTTCACAGCATCTCTTTTCCTTTCCTCCACCTCCCTCCCCTGTGCTGCTCTCACACTTCAAAGCACGAGATGGTACCGGAGATAATACCAGCACTGAAATGCTGCCTCCAGAACCACGGGGGCCCCTCAAATATTGGGTATTTTTGGGGAAGATTTCAAGCCTGTTCTGAGAGGAAACACAGCCAGAAGCAGCTTGGTGGGACTTGGCCAGCGAGGTTCCTCCTGGTTTTGGGGAAGAGGAGTGTCCTGGTTGCCAGTGCACCAAGGAGATTTTTAAGGCAGAGCTGGAAAGCTGTTGGGAGGAATATCCTCAACCTTGTAGTTGCTTCTGGCTCTTCCTGCAAATAGTGGTTAATATATATGTATTTTTTCCTATATATATATTTTTCCCCCATAGTTACTGAGGGGGGGGGGGGAAGGACAAAGAAAAGCCCCCCAAAATAGCCCTTTTTTCCTTCAAAGCGTGGCATAAAGTCGAGTTTTTGGATGAGTAAACCACACACCAGCCAGTCCTGCAAGTGGCAGGTGTCAAGGAGGCCTGAATTGCCACGAAATGCAGGAAATTTGGGTGGTGGGTAAACGGAGCAGCAGGATGGGAGGTCACACTGTGACAGGGGGGATTGGAGAGCTCCTGAGAGAGGCTGTGAACAGTCACCTGCCAGGGATGATCCCGCTCCAGGGAGGATTCCCCACCTCCCTGTCGCTGGGAATGGCTGGGTGATGCTGGGTGATGCCCACCACCACGGGGCAGTGTTGGTGGGCTCCATGGGCACCTTCCCCTGGGACAGCTGGATGCTCCCAGGCAGGGATTGTTTGCTCTGGGAATATTTCCTGAGCAGTGCTGTTCTCTCCTTCCTGCCCGTGAAAGCAGCTTTTTTTTTTTTTTTTTTTTTTTTTCCCTTGCCCCCTTTCTCAAAAGAGCAGTGGCTCTTGCAGCCAGCTCCTGGTTTATTTTTAAATGCCTTCTGGAGGGGTTTTTGCTGCAGAAAGTTGCAGGAGGAGCTTGAGCTGAAATCTGGGGCCTGAATAAAGGGTGAGGAGCGAATCCCCTCGGGGTTTCTCGATGAAAACCGCTCAGGGGGGTGATCCCAGAGCAAGTGGCTCACTTGCAGTGGCCTCCTCAGGCTGTGCTGGGGTTTTGGAGGGGATTTGGGAGCCTTTTCAGCAATTCAGACCATTCAGCAGCCCTTGTAGCAATAATGGCTGTGGCTTAGCTGGGAGCTGGTGTGACCAGCTCGGTATGTGGTGTTTGTTTTGACAGGCTGGGATATAAAACAGGCCGTGGAAGTGTCTCCTGGAGCACTGGCTGGGCAGCTGAGCCTCTCTGGGTGGTGCATCCTCCCTCAGGAACCCATTCAAGCATTCAGGGCAGCTTTGTGAAACCTGGCTGAGCAAGGGATGCTTTTAAAACTCGTGACCTTCCTGCAGGCACTGCCAGGCTGGGAATGTGTCCCAGGAGGGGTCTGATCTATCCTAAATGTGGTGCCAGGGCTGAGGGCAGAGCTGGGCTCTTCAGCCTCTTTGGATTCTTACCCAAAAAGTGTGGGTTTGGTGGATTCAGGAAGGATTTGTGCAGGTGTGAGCTGAGGACATCCCAACAGGGCAGGCTGGGGTGGTGCCACAGCCTTGGCTTTTCCATGGATGTTCAAATCAGCCCTAATGCTGCAGCACGAGCACTGGCAGCACCAGGAATGGCTGGTGCTGGTTGTCACTGGGGCAAAACTTCCCAGTTTTCCATATGGGAAGGAGGTTTCCATTTCACCCCTCAGCTCTGGTGGCTCTGAGGATGCTCAGCCTCAAGGGAACTGGTTTTAGAACCTTTATAACCAGAGGATTCATGGGAGGAACAACTTCTGTTTCTTTCTAGTGGTTTTAACGAGCTAAAAGTTTCTGTTAAGGTGTCCTCAGACCTCCTGGAGATAAATCCATGATTCCCTGGAGGGTCCCAGTGAGTGTCAGGGTGTGCCCAAAGGCTGCAAGGGGTGATAGTGGCTCAGGGCAGCTATCGAGAGCCACTCTCAGACTTCAAAAAACCCACCCAAACATCCTCCCTGCGTGGCCCTGGGGTCACCCCCGGGTCAGAGAGCAGGCTGGGATCCCAACCCACCTCCTGGCTCTGGGGATAACCCACCCCACTGCCCCCAACTTTCTCCTGTCTCCCATAATCCACAGATTTGAAGCCTTCCTTGTAGCACCTCGTGGCTCAGCAAGGACACCCAGAATACCAGCAGTGAGGAGCTCACCCCTGTTGTATAATGTTATTTATTGCCCAACCACCTGCTGGGAGGATTTTTGAAAGCCTGTGTATTAATTTTATTTTTTTTTTCTTAAATTTTAAATATTCCCTGGCGTAACGAGGCTTCTCCATCCTGGGGCCACCCAGAGCTGGGATTTAGGAGTTCAGCTGTTAGTCCTGCGCTCAGTCCTTGCTGGTCCAGCCCCCGAGGTGCCACTGAAGCAGGAGGGTGACACTGCACCCCTGAATCATGGTTGGAGGTGGTGGCAGCATGGCGTGGCAGGTTGTGGTGGCTCGAGGTGGTCCATGTGACAACAGTGAGCTGATTACTCCAGCCCTGCCGGAGTATCTGCCTGTTAATCCTTTTAGTCCTACAAAGGCTAAATATATCTGGAGTTTAAATCTAACCTTGACTCTCACGCTTAATCCTGCCTGCAGTCTCACGTTATGGGGTGGCAGGGAGAGAATTCCATGTGTGAACCAAGGGAGGGCTCCTGGCTGACCCTGAGAGAGCCTTTTATTCCAGATCCTCACTTTTTACCCTGCTAAACTTATGGATTCTCCTCTGACTTGAGTCAATCCTAGCTTTTGGTGGGTATAATAAATGAACAAGGGTGTGCTTTTAATCAGGTCTTCACCAAGAGCTGTTCCTAAACTGGGAAGTGAATTCATCAGCTCCATTAAATTAATATCGTTCTCAAGGGCCACTCTTGAGGGAAAAAAGCAGCCAGTAATGGCAGGAGAGGGCAGAAGACTCGATAAAAGCTTCTTTTAAAACTCATGAGTTCCCTGGAACAGGTATTGGAGGTAAGTTCCAGGTTGTCCTGGAAGGGTCCATGAGCCCCAGATTGCATTGACAGCCCCAAAGCCCTCAGGATACTCCAGATACTTTCCCCATAAATAGGAATTAAATTTAACAGCATATCCAGAGCCTCAAACACGGCACTGCTTTTTTGGGGCTTTGAAATTACACTTTCCCCCTCTTCCCCCTCCCACCTCACTCTCATTAGCTTTAGGCTTTGCTATTTTAGCAGGATAACTCTTCATCTGCAGTAATGCCTGGAAAAAGGGCTGGCACAGTTTACTGGAGGCTTTCAGGTCTTTAACTGGGTTTGTGCCTTGGCTTTGGCCACTTCCCTGTGCAAGGTGACACCCAGCCCGTGGTGGGAGCTGGACACCCAAACTGGGGCTGGCTGGAAACTCCAGCCAGGGGGGTTAGTTGTTGTTCGGTTTTGGTTTTTTTTTTTTTAAAAGAAGAGTTTTAAAACACTCCTTCCAAAGCTGATCTTCCTTCAGCAGGACTGAGGGTCTGCTCCTGGCTGGGAGAAGGACTGGGAGGACCTGTGGGCTCTGCCACCCCCTGGGTGATGCTCTGCTGGGTTTCCTGGGTGGGGAGTGGGGGGGGAATCTAAGCTTGTTAATCTTTCCCTTGTGGTGTTTTTGGTTTTTTTTTTTATCCCTGGCATGATCTCCCCCCACACACCTCGGAGCTCTCCTGCCTGCCCCAGCAGCATGCCAACCTGGAATTCCCACCCTATGGAAACTGTGGAGTGAACTGAGCAAGTGTCTCGTGCTGGGATTGCAACCTGGGGCTCCACTTTTTTGGGTTTTTTTTGGGAAGGGGAGCAAATCCTGGGCTTGGTGCTGTTCTCCTGGCCCGCCTGGGCCTTCCTGCTCAAGGCTCGAGGGGATTTGATGGTGCAATTCCCGTGCTGAGGAGTTTTTTGCTGCTGTTCCTACAGCAGTAGGGAACGTTCTGGAGCTGATTGCACTGCAGCGAGGTTGTCTGAGAAAGAAGGGAAAAAAAAAAAAAAGAAAGCAGGAGCACAAACTTGCATTGGCATGGCTGTGACTTCTGGCTCAGCAGAACTCTGGGGGCTGCAGTGTTTGCTTCCCTCTTCCTCTCCAGAGCTGTTTGTTTTGTGTGGATGGAAGAGGGAGGCAAGAAATCTCCGAGTCTGATGATTCCAGCATCCTGCTGCTGCCTTAATTCCCGTTTGTGGTGTAGAGGGGAATGCAGACACCTGGGTCCCAGTTCACTTGGTAGTTTCTGAGCTGCTCGAGGCAGCCACGGGCGGGGTGGGTGTGACACACCCCGGCTGTGTCTCCTTGCAGGGCCACGATGGGCCTCCTGGAACATCGGGGTGTTCATCTGCATCCGCTGCGCTGGCATCCACAGGAACCTGGGCGTTCACATATCCAGGGTCAAATCTGTCAACCTCGACCAGTGGACACAAGAGCAGATCCAGGTAAGGAGGGTGGAGGAAATACAGGGGGAGGGGTGGGGGTGGGGGGGTTGTTAGTGGGGCTCCATAAATTTGGGAGTAGCCAAAGCCTGAGTAGCCCAAAGGTGTGGGAAGAGCAGCGGGAAGATGATGTTGGGAGGGAGAATGTCATCATTTCAGAGGGTGAAGACAAAGGAGCTGCAAGTGCTGTTAAACTGCCCAAGGCTGCTGCTGTCTGGAGCTGCTGCCCACCTCCTCTCCCCCCCGAGGTTTCCAGGAGCCAAATCTGGGATTTCCAGAGGGGCTTTGGGTTGCTAATGTGATATTTGTCTTGTCTCTGAGTAAATATCGTGCTGTGATGTTAGCACTGGGTAATTGTACAGGAGGGGGGTGGAGCAGCTGCCTCAGGATTCCCCTGGCAGGTGAAGGGTGGCTTTGGGTCCAGACAGAGCTCGGAAATCCACCCCTGCCTGGAGTCATCAGGGCTGGACTTGCCTGGGATGCCGTGGGAGAGCTTCAATGTCTGGGAAAGCAGCAGTTAAAGGACTCTCTTGATTTTTTTTTGATTTTTTTTTTTGTCAGTGTGTGCAGGAGATGGGAAATGGCAAAGCAAACCGTCTCTACGAAGCCTTCCTGCCCGAGAACTTCAGGAGACCTCAGACAGACCAGCATCCTTCCTTCTGGGCAACACAGGCAGCCTGTCCCTGCTGCAGCTTGGGAGCTGCCCTCGTTGCAGCAGCTGAACCAGGAGCTTTCACTCTGGGGGTGGAGAAGTGGGACACCAGTGTCCCCACGTGAGGCTGTTCCACACCTGGCAGCTGTGGGGAGTGGGAGGGTGGGCTTTCCAAAGGGCCTGAGGGTTTTATAAGCTCAGTGGAGAACTGATTGTGTCCTTCAGCCACTGAAAGAGCCGCAGGAGAGGTGGGGAGAGACTTGTTTCCAAGGGCCTGGAGTGACAGGACGCAGGGAGTGGCTTCCCACTGCCAGAGGGCAGGGTTAGATGGGATGGTGGGAGAAATTCTTCCCTGGGAGAAATCCCTGGAATGGATTTCCCAGGGAAGCTGTGGCTGCCCCATCCCTGGAAGGGTCCAAGGCCAGGCTGGAGCAACCTGGGCTAGTGGAAGGTGTTCCTGCCTGTGGCAGGAGGTTGGAATTAGCTGATCCTTAAGGTCCCTTCCAACCCAAACCATCCCAGGATTCCATGATAAAAAGGTTTAACGCTTCTGAAAACTGAAGCTGTAACTTCTGGATGCTGAGTGAACAGGGGTGCAGTGATGTGAACTCCAAAAGAACCTCACTGGAGCATCTCCCCACCCTCATTTTTTATGTCCTAAGCTGGTGCCTGTGGTGCTTTTTTATGTGCAGGATCCAGTGCTGGCCACTGTAAATCTGTGCTAATGACAAGGAGTAAATCTAAAACAGCGAAGAAAACACTCTAAGAATCTAAGCCCTCATTTAATGCACCTTTTATAGCACTGTCATGCTTGGAATAACCCAAGGGCAAAAATCGAGCAGCTAAAAGGGGCTTTGGATCCAGCACTAAATTATTTTAAGAAAGTTACTGCTGGAAATGCTCTTTTAAACAGTCATTAGTTTAGTTACAGCCTGTACCTTGTACCTACTTGTCAAATAATACCACGTAAGGCTTCTATTCTGGACTCCTTTGTCCTTAACGAGCTGCTGCAGAGCCGTGGAGAGTTTCATCCGGGATAAATACGAGAAGAAGAAATACATGGACAGGAGCATCGACATCAACGCCTTCAGGGTCAGTCCCTGGGCACTCCTGCACCTGCAGGGCTGGGGAGGAGTCGCTGTGGGTGTGCCTGTGTGGAAATACAGCTGGAATATTTCCTGTACCAGTGACTAATCCCTCCTCCAGGGCTGGTTGCTGCCACTCAGGGAGAGAGAATTTAAATCGGAGGAGATTTTTGAGTGGTCTTTGTGCAGTTCCTCGCTCAGAGCAGGACAAATGAATCTGTACCTCAAATCTGAGGGTTTTCAGAGCAGTAAGAGCGTGGTGTCTGAACTTGCTGCTGGTGTGGTGCTGAGCTTTGCCCCCTCACACCAGTGTGCTTTTCCCCACAGAAAGAAAAGGATGACAAGTGGAAAAGGAGTAACGAGCCCGTATCGGAAAGAAAACTGGAACCCATCATCTTTGAGAAGGTGAAAATGGTAAGAGCAGAGGGGAGTGCTGGTGGATCAGTGGTGGAGGCACCTCTGAGGCAGAGCAGAGGGAATCCAGCCTTTGCTCTTGGGAGCATTTTTTCTGCCCTCAGTCATAGCAGTGGGTGCTTTGACTCACTCTGCTGGTGGGAGCTTGTTTTCCTCTGCTCACCCAGATATTAAGCAGATGTGTGCTCTGCCTTGCACTGCAGAGCAGATTGGAATCCAGCTATTCCCTGCTTAGTTTTCCAGCCTGAGCAGCAGCTCCTTCTCCCTGGTTTAGAGCCTGCTTGGATTTGACAGTGGGCTCCCAACCTGTTGGGGCAATAAAACAGCTCAGTAATAATATTCACTCTGAAATTCTCTCTTTGGCAGAGCAAAGAGAATTCCACTTGCATTTCCCACTTCTTTCATTTATGTCCACTGGGGGAAAAGGATGGATCTTAAGGGTTAATCTCATTAAAGCCTCAGACATACCAGAGTAACCCCCAAATCTGATCAAGACTTGTGGTGTTCTTTCTCCACCCCTCAGCCTCAGAAGAAAGAAGAAATGCAGCAATCTAGAAAAAGTTCTCCTAAATCTGAGCCAGTAATGGACTTGCTGGGACTTGGTAAGAGCCTTTCCAGCCCCTTTTGCCCTGGTTTTAAGTGACTTTATAAACCATCTTGTGAATCTGGTGGGCTTTCAGTGACAGTTTTCCCTGTCAGGCGAACAAGAGGAATAGTGGAGTGGAATAGAAATGCACACACCGTGGCCCTGAGCTGCTCTGGGGTTAACAGGGGCACACACAGGGCACATCCTGAGCCCTCCCGTGGCCCAGAGGGAGGAGGGAGGCGCTGGCAGAAGGGTCAGGTCACTGGGTGGGGTGGCACCTTGGCAGGGGGGGGAAGGAGGGGTCCCCCAGCCCGTGTGGGCACAACCAGCACAGCTCTGTCTCTCCCAGACGCTCCCGTGACCACCCCCGTCACCAACGGCAGGCCCAGCAGCCTGGAGAAGGACCTGGACCTTTTTGCATCTGTGGGATCAAGCTCAGACTCCAGGAGGGTGAGCAGAGGGTGCTGGTGCTCAGGGTTAGGTCATGGAACCATGGGATGATTGTGGGGGGAAGGACCCTTAAATGTCATCTCATCCTTGCAATGAGCAGGGACACTTTCCACTAGAGCAGGTTGCTCCAAACCCTCTTCAGCCTGGCCTTGAACACTTCCAGGGGTGGGAATTAATTCCTAAAATACCCTCCTTAGTCTAAATGTGCCCTCTTTCATGGTAAAGCCACGAGCCCTTGTCCTGCCACGTGTCCCTGCCCGGAGCTGCTGGGCTGGGGGGCCGACCCCTGGTGCCCTGCCTGGGGCTGGGGGCACACATTGCCCTCATCCCTGTCCCTCTCTCAGGTCGTTGGCTCCATGCCAACCTCTGGAAGTGCCGGCTCTGTTCCCGAAAACCTGAACCTCTTCCCTGAGCCTGGAGGCAAAGGGGAGGAAGTGGGGAAGAAGCAGCTCTCCAAGGACTCCATCCTGTCCCTGTACGGCTCCCAGACCCCCCAGCTGCCTGCCCAAGGTACCTCAGGGCTGTGAGCTCTTGGTGGGCACCACTGGTTTGGGGTGGGATTGGGGTGTCCTGGCAGCTGGATGTGGACACTCCAGGACAATAAATCTCTTCCCTCCTGCCCCCCCTGCCTCTCCCCAGGCGCGATGTTCATGGCCCCGGCTCAGATGGCGTATCCCGCCGCGGCGTATCCCGGCTTTGCAGGCGTCACCCCGTCCAGCAGCATGATGGGGGGCCTGCTGGCCCCGTCGGTGGGGATGGTGGCCCAGCCCGGGGCCGGGGGGATGGTGGCCCCCATGGCCATCCCGGCAGGCTACGTGGGCAACGTGCAGGCGGCCGTGCTGGGCGTGCCCAACGGGGTGCTGGGCGCCCAGCAGGGCGGCTACGTGGCCGGGATGGCGGCGGTGCCACCGCCCGTCTACGGGGTCCAACCCGCCCAGCAGCTGCAGTGGAACATCGCCCAGGTGAGGGGGCACTGCTGGGACACGGGGAAGGGGGCTGGGATGGGCCCTGGGGGCTGCTGGGGGGATGGGCAGGGCTGGCGCTGCGGTCACCAGGGAGGGATGGGGTTCAGGGGGCTGTGCCTGGGGGGATGTCAGCTCGGCTCGTGGAGGGGGGCACACCTGGGAATCCCAGAGTCTCTGAGGTTGGAAAAGCCCTCCCAGCCCATGGATCCGCCCCGTGCCCCATCCCCACCCTATTCCCCAGCCCAGAGCACTGAGTGCCATCTCCAATCCTTCCTGGCACACCTCCAGGGGTGGGGACTCCCAACCTCCCTGGGCAGCCCCTTCCAATGCTTAACAACCCTTTCCATGAAGAAATTCCTCCTGATGTCCAGCCTGCAGCTTCCCTGGCACAGCCTAATCCCACATCCTCTCGTGCCTGGAAGCCCCAGACCTGCTCACCCTTAACTCCTCAGAAGAACTCCTGAAATACGTTGTGGAGCCAGAGTTTGGGCTGGCAGCGTCCAGGACACCTCCCTGACCTCCCTCCTCTCCCCTTTGCAGGTGACCCAGCAGATGGCCGGGATGAACTTCTACGGAGCCAACGGGGTGATGGGCTATGGACAGTCCATGGGAGGAGGAGGAGCCCAGGGCAGCAATCAGTCCCTCAGCTCCCCGATGTGGAAATGAGCCCTCGCGTTTGTGACCATTTTTGCCTTCTGTTCTGTTCTTCAAACCCGCTCCATGAGACATTCAGGGTTTTCCTTTTCGGGGCCGCCCAGCCCCGGACCCTTCCACCCCTGAGCCCCATCTCTGCCTTTTCACTGTCAGACACGGTGAAACCTCAGTGACCAGAACCATGAGCTCCCCCGTCCTTAGCACAGTCAATGCACACTTCGGGGTGGATCCCCCTCCTTGCACAAAACCTCCACCAGACGCTTCTGGGTAGCACTTGATGTCCTGCTGGGCACCTGGGCAGAGGTGGGGCTGGCGAATCTCTCCTTTGTTCCTCGGCACTTCAGCTCCAGCGTTAGTGGGTTGGGGTCAGCAGAGGGGGTGGGGAAACCTTGTTTGGTGCTGAGGAACTGGATCTGACCCGAGCCCAGGGGCAAGCAAGCCTTGCTACCTCCTCCCTTGAGCGAGTTCTCCGGAGCTGAGGCCGCGCTCAGCTCTCTGACCCTCATTGGAACCAAAGTCCTTGGGAAGCCCCCCCGTCCCTCCCCACCCTGAGCCAGCAGGATTCTCGCCCGGAGTGGGGGCAAGGCCGATGGAATGTGAAACTTGCACTTCAGAGTGGCTTTTCTGTCTGATGTTGGTGTTTGATGTATTTAACTTTTAGCAATCTAACTGAGAGTTAACTTATCCAGGGCTGAGAGCCCCACTGCAAGTTTTCTTACACTTTTAAAATGACTATGACATCCTAATTTATACTTTTTGCATATTATTTTTTTTTTTGTTCTTTTCTTTTTGGGTTGTTGTTGTTCCTGTGTAATCCCAGTCCCCTTTCCTGGCTCGCTTTGGACATTTGAATCTTAGGCAGATTTCTTTTCTCATCTCCAGTAGAACACAAACTGCTTCGAGTCATCAGCGTGAGCAAGAGGTCAGACTGTGGTCTGCTTTCTCCTGTTGATATGTAAATTCCCAAATAAAACATTGCAGTGAAATCTCCCCCGTGGCTTCTCAGCTCTTTGAGCAGCAGGTGTTTTCAGTGGTGCTCCCAGGGTGAGTTGTTTGCTCCAGGTGTGGGGATTTTTGGGGTGTTCCAGCCCAATTCCAAGGCTGTGTCCCAAATGTCAAGGAGCTGAGGGCTGCCAGCACTCCAGGAATGGGCTCAGCCCGGGCACAGTCAGGTCAGTGGAGACTTTTATGTACAAGAGACTCAGGTTTGGGGTGGGGGAATTAAATTGTTCAGCTTTGCACTCATTTTTCAACGAAGCCTGACCAAGGCTCAGCCCAAAGGTACATTTTAAGGTTACACAGGAAGTTAACAATCATAAAATTATGGAACAGAACGGTTTGGCTCGGCAGGGAGCTGGAGGATCATCCAGTGCCACCCCCTGCCACGGGCAGGGACACCTCCCACTACCCCAGGTTGCTCCAACCTGGCCTTGGACACTCCCAGGGATGGAAGTGGGAAGCCATTTCCCCCTCGTCCTGTCCCTCCATCCCTTGTCCAAGGTCCCTCCCCATCCCTAGGGAAGGTTGGGTGGGATTTGGGAGTCACCTGAAGCTGCACAGGCAGGAAGGTCTGTGGGTGGCTGTGCAGCTGCAGGGAGAGCTCAGCTCCTCGTGGGAGCCTTGAGCTGATGGCACTCTGCATATTAAATATGGTATTTCTTTCCTCGAGTCAAAACCTGCTTTTTCTAGCAAAAAACCCCCCAAAAAGGAGTTTCTTCTTTTCCCTCCCCAGTGTATCTGTTGGGTGACTGTTTTGAAAAGCTCGACTCCAAGCACAGAAGAAAGTTTTCAAGCTGGCTTTAATCATCTTCACTTGCTGCCCCAATACTGTACATGCAGGTACAAGCCAATGAAAATGTGAATAATTCAGGTTTTCCCCTCTTTTTTTTTTTTTTTTTTTTCCTTTTTTTGGGGAAAACTGGCTAGGAATATTTTACAAAACAGCGTGCACCCTCACAGCCATCAGTCCTGCTGCATATATAGAAACCACAAAAATACAAGAGTTTGACATTAAGAAAGACCACACACATAGAAAACAGTACAGAACACGGGTAGAAAATTGCCATTTGCTTGTTTGAAATCTATTCCCGCTCTCAAGGATCCGTCACAAGCCCATCACCTCGTCTTGGACGTGGAACTGGGGCTCAAAGGACCCTCCAGTTCCCCCCCTCTGGGGTGATTCTTTTTTATTTTTAGGGTGGAGTTGTCAAATAGAAGGAATCTGTCATCAAACCCAAGTTTCTCACGGAACAGGAGGGGGGGGGTCACTGACTGGTTCCATCCTGGCTCCCGAAATCCAAAGGTATCCAAGGTGAGTGTGCCAGTCCTGGGAGTTCTCCTGCCTCTCTCCTGTTCCCTGGGGTGTGGTGGGGACATACCTGGCACCTTCTCATTCAGCAGCAATTAACCCCGTGGCTAATTGGCTTCTGGCACTTCCCAGCCTCATGGGGCTCTCTCGGATCAGCTGATCCTTCTTAATGCAATTTTTTTTTGGGGGGGGGAGTAGGGTGGATTTCAGGCTGGAAAATGTGAAGGACTGTGTGTCCTTGTGTCACTCTTGAGCTGCACCCCTGTCACAGCCACTCCTTTCAGCTCCACCTCCCAGGGGAAGGGCTGGGGTTAGGAATTACAGGCTGAGCTCTGGGTGCATCTCCTTGCCTTTAACGAGCTCATCCCTCATCCTACCTCCGATTTTGGACCCTTTTATGCCCCCTCAGACCTTTTTTAGGGGGGTTGACACGGTTTGAAGGCATAGGCTGCGTTTACAGGTTTGTTAATTGCAGACAAAACCCCTCAACTGGGAACAAAAATTCGGAATTTTTTTGGCAGGATTCACTTTGGGTGCTCCTAAAAACCCCTTGGTGCTTTTCTCCATGTGCTTGTGCAGGTTTGGTTTCCCTAGTGCTGTCAAGAACCAAAATTCAGGGATAAACTTCCGACTTGGAGCTGCTGCTTCCCCCCCCCCCCGCCCCCCCGAGCTGTTCCTAAACCATGGGGGTTTTTTTTTTTTCTATTTGAGGTATAAACTTTGGGGATTAATGACAGATTCTTGAGTCCTGGATCGTGTAAGACACGATCCAGGTGCTTGTTGGTAGCGTGGAATTGGAGGGGGGGGATTGGGATGACACGATGAGGGGTGGGGAAGGGGGGATAATTCCATTTAAACTGCACGAAAAAAATCAAGCCCTTTAAGAAAAACAAGGCCACCAACTTCAAAGTGCTCTTAACATTCACGAGGCACCCGCTGCCAGGGGCCCTGGCCAGTGGGGATGGGGAGGGGGAGCTGCTCCTTCCACACGTCAGGAATTGCTTCACGCTCAGGACAAAATTCCCTTTTGTTTTTCTTTTTTTAGCCAGCGCTGGGATCTGGGTATTTACACACACAGCCACCCTCTCAGGGACCAGGATCGGTGCTCCACCCCTCCCTCCCTCCCTCCCTCCCTGCCTGCTCCCCAGGCTCCCTCTCCATCCCTGCCCCAGGGAGGGATTTGGGAGCAGGGCTGGCCTTGGCTTGTGCCACCGAGCCCCTGGGAGGGTGCTGGGGGGGCTCAGGGGGGGCTGTTTGACAGCAGAGATGAAAGGAGGGCATGGAGGGTGCCCCTCCAAACCCCTCCCTCCCTCCCAAATCACCCCCTGGGCCAAGGGGAGCAGAGGGTGGGAGCAGGTGGGAGATGCCCAGCCCGGGGCTGAGGCTGCCCTTCATTGCACAGGTACAACAAAACAGAACCTGAATGTGGTCGAGTGCACAAGCTCTGGGTCTGGAACAACAACAACAACAAAAACAAAAAGAAGAGGGGGGAAAGGAGGGGGACAAATGAAAGAATGAGGTATAGCAACAATTGGAGCTGCAGCGGGCACGGGGGGCACAGCAGCTCCTGGCCTGGGGGGCAGCTGTGGGACCACGCTGGTTCCTCCTGGATTCCTGGTGTCTGTCCCATCCTGCTGTCTGTGCCCTGTCCTGCTGTCCGTGCCTGAGGTGGATGGTCGGGCTCCAGCACTGTGGCAGCTCCTCAGACAGCAAGACAAACACTGCTGAACGTTTTTCCAAGTCTATTTTAAACCCTAAATCCTCCGCCAGGTGGGTTCAGGTGAGCAGGATTGTCTTCACCCCAAAATTCCAACCATGCTTTTTTTTTTTTTTTTTTCTCCCCCCTAACAAGTTTTTCCTGCAGCTTTTCACCCCTCTTTTCAGCTCCTGAACACCATCCTTGTACTTCTAACAACCAGCTGAGGGTTGGGGGGGGGTTTCTCCATGAAAAAGAAATCCTGCCCCATCCCTGGAAGTGTCCAAGGCCAGGTTGGACGGGGCTTGGAGCAAACTGGGCTCGTGGAAGGTGTCCCTGCCCGTGGCAGGGGGTGGAAGGAGATGACCTTCAAGGTCCCTTCCAACCCATCCTGGGATTCTGTGGAGCAGAAGGCAGATTTCCAGTTGAAGCAGCTTTGCTGGAGGAGCACTGGAAGGGCCCTCATGCCTTTGGATGCAAACCCTGCTGTTCCTGCAGGCGACTCTCCGGATCCATCAGAAGGAAAGCAGGGAGAGCTCTTCCCATCTTCTGCCATCCCTGATGCAAACACCACATTCAGGCTTTGGGCTCACCCAGTGAGACAGACAGTGCTGCTGTTTCCCAAACCAGTGGCCAATCTCACACCTTTGGGCAGGTGGCAGCTGTGGATTGCCCGAGCGTTTCACGTCAAGCTGGAAGAAAACAGAAGGTGGGTTCCTTCTGCCTGGAAAAACATCCCTGGTGCCGATTTTCGGAACTCATTTCGGATCAGGGAGGACCCTCAGGCTGTTCTGGCCGGTGCTGGGGGTTTGTGAGCCCGGGGGAACCAGCCAAGGGGTGAAATTTGGCTTCTCCTGCCCCAGACACCAAGTCCAGGCTGCGCTTCCCGAGTCTCTCCTGCCTCTCCCCGAGCTGTGGTGTCACAAAGGGAATCCTGATCCCACTCCCCAGGAATTCCTGCTCTCGGATTTGAAACTGCCTCTGTAACTGCTTCTGGAGGAAAAAAATAAGGTTGCAAGAGCTGGACAAGCTGGATGTGGAGGGAATTCTTCCAACCGTCTCAGGAGCTCTGTGGCAGCAGGTTCGGTTTCCTGATTCCTGGGAATTGCTTCTGTATCTCACTGGATTTCAGGAAAACTACATTTAAGCATCCTCTCCCCATGCTTTCAGCGTGCCATGATGACACAGGAGCTGATTTCTGGGCCCAGCTCCTGCTGCCCTCGAAAATTTTCCCTCCACTTTGGCAAATTCAGCCCATTCCAGGCGGGTAGAAAACACAGG
>NW_020957282.1:0-5041 GCF_003031625.1 Empidonax traillii | reverse complement strand
GAATTGCTTCTGTATCTCACTGGATTTCAGGAAAACTACATTTAAGCATCCTCTCCCCATGCTTTCAGCGTGCCATGATGACACAGGAGCTGATTTCTGGGCCCAGCTCCTGCTGCCCTCGAAAATTTTCCCTCCACTTTGGCAAATTCAGCCCATTCCAGGCGGGTAGAAAACACAGGGATAACTTAGGTCTGGAGTCACGGAGTGTTTTCTGTGCTTTGCTGCATGGTGTGACTTTTATTAGCATTTAGGGGATGTTTAAGTCCCATTTCAAGGCTATTTTGGTAAAATCCATCCTTGTGACTCCAGGTGGGGGTTTGGTTCCAGCCTCAGCATCACTGTCAGTGCTTCGGAGAGCTCTGTGTCAGGTGGGTGCTGCTCCTCACTGCTGGGGGCTGGGTGTAAAACAGGCTGCAAAGCTGATTTCATTGAATATTAATTATTCTTTCTAGGGAAAAATATCTGCCAAATCAAGTGGTTTGACTTTCCTTCCATGATGGGAGGTAGAGGAAACACCCCAACCCATAACAATACTGAGGCAGCCACCTTTTGCAAATCCTATTGCACATTTAAAAAAAAAAAAATGCCCTTGGCAATAAAATATTCCCCCAGCAAAAGAAAAACTCCTGGAGTGCAGAAGCTTCTGGTTTGTCCTGGGATGGAGTTAATTTTCTCAGTGGCTGGCACAGGGCTGAGTTGGGGATTTCTGGTGTGTCCTGTGGAAAGCAATGGGGTGTCCTGGCTTCGTTGTTCTGGTTGTTGGAGGAGGGAAAACATCTGCCACGTGGGCTCAGGGGCTGAGAGGGCAGAAGGAGCTGATGGTTCAGTGTAACTGTGGCACAGTTCCCCCCAGTTCAGTTTTCCCACACCAGTGCAAGGTGGGTCCTGACCCAGGCGCTTCCCCAGGGCAGTGAGAGGCAGCCCCTGGGGAGGACTGGAAGGGAAGAAGGGAAGGTCTTGCTGGATTTTGGTCAGTCTGCTGAGGAAGTGATGGTCATTTGAAGTGGTGCCAAGGAGCAGGAGGAACCAGTGCCACGAGGCAGCAAACAGGAACCCAGCAGGGAGGGAGAACTGGGGCGCAGTTTGTTCAGTCACCACCCCCACCCAGCGCATCCTCAGCGTGTCAGGGACCAGAGAGAAGCCCAAAGTCTTCAGGTTTTCCTTGTTCCCTTGTCTCCCTTGTGCCTTCCAGGGGATGGTTCTTCCCTCTGGGTTTTTCCAGCGGGGTTTTGGTAACTGGGGCAGAAGCAGCGAGGCTGCTGCTGGACCTCAAGGCGCGTGGTCGGGATGTTCTGCTGCTCCTCACCCGCCTCTGTTCTCTGTCAGAGCACGGGCGTGTGATGTTCCTGGCAGGGAGAGGAGCAGGGAAGCTCTGCTGGAGGAATGCAGAGCTGGCAAGGGAGGGGGTGGGATGCTGTGCCCACAGGAGAGAGAGCAGAACGTCCCTGCAGAGCTGCCTGCTCTGCCCACGCCACTGCTCTGCGGCCCCACCACGGGCAGGTTCGGCGTCTTCCCACCGAGACAGAGCTGGTAAAGCAAAAGTAAATAGTGTCAGCTCGGAGGAGCAGAAAGCTTTTCCTCTCAGGACGCTTTCCCTGGCGTGCAGTCGGAAATCCAGCGCCGCCGACCTTGTGGAGCTGCTCCCTGCTCTGCAAGGGAGTTCAAACCAGTGTTTGTGCCCGTTTCAGGAGTCAGGGCACCGAGTCTGCCTCCCCAAACCGCTGGAGGTTGAGTGCATCCCGTGTTCCTTCCGTTGCCATCCAGCCCAGCAGTCGGAGCGAGCGCTCCGACCGTTTGCTGCTCCGGCAGAGGATTTCACCCTTCGTGAGGTGAAAGGATGAACCTCTCCCCATCCCAGGGCAGCAGCGCTTGGCCTCCTCTTTCCTCAGAGGCCTGATTTCGAGTTGGCAAACTCAAGACAGCAGCTGAAAGTCCTTGTCACGACGTCCCTTAAATTTGGTGCTGTTGGGCAAAGCAGCCACCGCTCAGCGGAGTCCTGCTGACCCCCAGATGTGGGTCTGCGGACCCCAAGGGTTTGGGTTTGTGAACCCCTGGCTTTGGGTTTGGGGTTTGTGAACCCTCAGGTTTGGGGTTGGGGACCCCCAGGTTTGGGTTTGTGGAGGGAACAGCTTCATCCCAACAGTCTTTTCCCTTCAGGTTTGGTTTCGTTCCGTTGCGGCTGAGCGGGTTCGTTGTTCCTGGAGAACCTCGGTCGGTTTGTTGTGCTCTGTGCATTGTGGAATTCTGTGTTTCGCCAAGAAATAATTGTATAAAAATCCCAACTGTGCTGTGGGTTGGTTTGTGGTGAAAACTGAAGGTCAGAGCCAGCCGGTCGGCAAAAATTCCCCGTTAACCTCTTGTCCTCTTCCAGTCTCCAAACTGCTCATCTTTTGGTGTGTTGGGTTTGTTGTCGGGTTTTTTTTTTTTTTTCCCCTCTCTTTTGGGAACTGATCCTTCAGGACAGTCATTGGATTAGGTTCATTTTACGAAGAAACCAGAGTTTCTAGTGGTGTCTCCCCTGAGTATTTTCAGCAAATTTCATTAGGCACCTTCAAAAAAAGCTTCCGTAATTCTCGGGTTTGCTACAAGAACTGGGTCCCTCGGAGGGAACCGAAATGCTGCTTTTAAAAAACAAACAAAACATACAAACAAAAACCCCAAAACACTCATCCTGACGAGAAACTCAACCCAGAGAGTCCCTCGGCCGTCCCCTCTCCGGCACCTGAATTCCAGAGCAGCACAGGCTGCTGTTGAGATGTTCCCCTGTAGCAAAGCAGCGAGTCCAGAGTTGGAGAACAGGGCTGGGCAAACCCCTCCGCTCCTGCTTGGAATTCAAGTATCCAGGAGGGGAGTCCAGACCTCGGGGAGAGCATCCCAGACCTCAAGGAGGGCATTCCAGCTCTCGAGAAGGGCGTCCTGACCCCGAGAAGGACATCCCAGACCTCAGGGAGAAGCGTCCCAACCCCTGAGCAGGACATCCCAGACCTCGAGAAGGGAATCCCAGACCTCAAGGACGGCATCCCCGACCTCGAGGGAAGCATCCCAACATGCAGGAGGGCATTCCCAAACCTCGAGGAGGGGCGTCTCAGCTTCAAGGTGGGCATTCCTGGACCTCAAGGAGAGCATCCCAGACCTCGAGGAGAGCATCCCAGTCCTCAAGGAGAGCATCCCAGCCTGGAGGAGGAGGAGACATCCAGACCTTAACAAGGACATCCCAGCTCCAAGGAGGACATCCCAGCCCTCCAGCCGGCCCTCAGGGGAGGAAGGGGCGTCCTGGTGTCTTCCTGCTCCGTTGGGTCGCCTTCTCCCGACTGGAATTGCCCCGTGAGGCATCACAAGAGTTCATCTTTCGGGTCTCGTTTTGGCCGGACGAGCCCGCGGTCAGCGCGGTGGAGCACGAGGAGAAGACCAGCGGGTGATGAGGTGAGGAGAGTGCCCCTTCCCCCTGTCCTCCCCTGCTTTGGCAATGGCACTGCTCACAGGCTACATGCTGCCGGGAAAAAAAAAAAAAAAACAAAAACAAAAACACCGGGAGCAGGGGAGGGAAAAAAAAAAAAGGGAGGAAAAATGGCCACCAAAAGTGCTCGGGAAATGAACAAACGGGACGTGACTGGCAGATGTTCCCGGCCCATCCGGAGTCTCTTGGATATTGCAGTGAGTGTTGTTGTTATTAGCACGTGGCAAGCTACATAAGAGAAGATGCTACATTCCTCGGAAAACAAAAGTAGTGCTGAGTTGGAATTTTCTTTTTTTCTGAGTTTTTTTTTTTTTTTTTCCCATTGGAAAGCTCCCTTTTCCTTGGAGGCGAGGAAAGGGGGATGGAAGGAAAGGAACCTCGTCGTCACGCTGCTGCTGAACCAGACCGAGCTGCTCTCGCTGGGGCCAGGAGAGAACTGGGCACCTCGAGGCCTTCCAGGTGCCGGGACGAGGCGTGGGAACAGTCTGGGATCATCGGCAGTCGCAGCCCTCAGGGTGGGGGGGTTTGTTTTGCTCCTCCTTCCCCCCCTCCCCAGCCTGACACCCAGCCCTCGCTCCTCCCACATCCCCTCCCCATCCTGGGACACGAGCGTGGGGAGGGGGCGTGTCCAGGGCAGGTTTTTGGGTCGGGGAAGGAGAATTTTAAAAATCAAAATTTAAAAAAAAAAAAAAAAAAGAAAGAAAAAAGGATATTTACAGCTCTCCACGCCCAGTTTGGGTAGGTCAGGGCGTCTCCTTCCCCCTCCCCAATCCCACTGACTGACCTGCCCCCCCTTACGGGCAGGAGGGGCTGGTGGAGCTCTCCAGGGAGGACTGGGACAGGCGGCGGGTCAGAGGTCCGATGCTGGAGTCGGCCAGCGAGGACGTGGGGAAGAGTTTGTACCAGCCCGAGACGGTGCTGGAGAGATCCAGCTCCTCCAGGATGATCTGGGCCATCCCCATGAAGCACTTGTGGTCCATGCGCCCGTAATCGCCCCAGACGATCACCTGCGGGCACAGACACGGGTCAGGGAGCTGCCAGGAGGGAATTCCGGGAAAAACACGGCAAACTCAGCGCACCTGGTTGGAGAGGACCTGCTGGGATTGGGGCAGGGGGGATCTGAGGGACAGCAGGGTGGGCACTGGGGCTCTGCGCCCTGTCCTTGCTCCCCTCACCCTGGAGGGGTGGGAAGGCCCTGGCACAGTTTCCCGGAGAAGCTGTGGCTGCCTCATCCCTGGGAGTACCCAAGGAGCAACCTGGGCCAATGGGAGGTGCCCGTGCCCATGGCAGGGGGTGGCACTGGATGGGCTTTAAGATCCCTCCAACCCAACCCAACCCAACCCATTCCATGATCCCTCCGTGTCCCTGAGTGCCAGGGGATGGTCACCTGCAGGACTTTGCCCTGGGGACTCTCCTCGAAGAGCAGAGGCTGCTGGTAGGACGGGTCACAGCTTTTCTTCACCACCTTGGTCTTCTTCTTGGCCAGGCAGACGCCGTTCTCCAGCAGGTAAACCTTCACGTAGGTGGCTGCCCAGGGAAATGGAGGGGGAAACAGTGACACAGGGCAGGATCCTGGGATGATCC
>NW_020957281.1:60334-63783 GCF_003031625.1 Empidonax traillii | reverse complement strand
TTTTGCTTTTTAAAAAACGTGTTTTTTCTAGAACTACTAAAAAACTGGCATTTACAAAATAGTCGATAAAAATATTCCTCTGAATTGTACAAGAAGAAAGGTTGGAGGGCCACCAGTTACAGCTTGGGGGGGGGGGTTTACTCAGACTTCACTTCTTTCTCTGCAGCTGCGTCAGGTGCTGGGGGCTGAAAGGAGACAAAAAAACAAACCAGGACATTTCAGTGCAGGAAGTTTTAAAGTGGCTCAGGCTCTTGGTTTGGTTTAATGCACAAAATGACACAGAGAACAACCCTGACTCATTCCTGCAGATGGGGCTGCGTAAGTTGGTGCCACGAGCTTCTTATTCCTCTTGGATCAGGATCTCCTGGACTGGGAAAGGCTCCTTGGATCCCCCCAGTGTGAATGGCAGGATGTTGAGTTTCATCTTCATTGGAATTGCTGCCTTCCTGACTGGAGGGGCTTTGGCTTTAAAATATTCTCCAATCTTACCCTGTTTTACAGTAACTAAACCTTAGAAACACAAGCCAGTGACATCCAACAGGACAGACTCTGCCTCTCCTGGACTTTGCTTTTGGGTTACACCTGAAACTTTGGCTGGGCTGACCAGCACAAGTCCAGCATGAAGATGGCAGAAGTTAAAAAAAACCCAACAAATTACGTGATTGTAATGATGCCAAAAAGTTGAGCCAACTGAGTAATTCCCAGTTAGATCCCAACTTTTCACAAAGATCAGTCTAAGCTTCCAAATGACAAACTTACACCATGAGCAAATGACTCCAGGACCATCCTGTGCTTTCCTAAAAACCTCCTACTCGAAGGTCTGTACACAGATGGATCAGTGGGACAACATTTCCATCTTAAAAAATTACTTTGCAATGCAAGAAGAGAGCCCACAGGAAGCATTAATAAAATAAATAAATTAAAAAATCATCTGACTCTGCTCAGCAGGGCCCACTGAACTCATCAAAGTGAGGGCTTCGTTATCACAGACACCTGTGAGCAGTTCTGGGCTGGCACCACACTCGTGTTTCACGTTGGCAGCTGCCCTGAAAGACACTGCTCTTCCTTCCAGATGCTGTCCTAAGTTAGAGCTGAATTATTCCTGCATTCCAGCACTCCTGCAGTGTGCAAGTGTTTAGGTTCAAACACTTCACCATCAACAGCTCTCAGCTGGGTCTCCCACCTTCTCTTCCAGCCCTGAACCAACCTGTCCCTTCTCCCAGCACAGTCTGTAAATGTTACCTCAGCTTTGCTCAAACCATTTTCCCTGAAAACTCTCTCCAGTCCCAAGAAAAAGAACATTCTATCTGTCAAAACATTTTTGTGGCAAGGAGGAAACTCCTCTGCCAGCCAGACCCAAACCCAGCCCTCCGAACTTTTACCTCCTCAGTTTTGGCCTCCCCATTTTCTGCAGGCAGGTTGTCCTTTGTCTGCTCTTGGTTCGTCTCTTCTGTCTGTTTGCCTTTAGGCCCCTTTTTCCCCTTCTGAGCTTTCTTGTCCTCAGATTTATCCTACAATGAAATACATTTCCAGTCAATAAATTCCTAGGATTTACCAGGTAAACTCTGAAAATAATTAAAAAAAGCACAGAAAACCAAGATGGGCTTGCTAAGCTACCAACAGCCCCTGATCCCCCTCCTTGCAAAATATTTCAGACTCACATAAATGCAGCAAACAGATCTCTATGGTTTTATTGTCAAAATCTATTATTCTTCATCAGGATTTATTTAAAAACCCCACCAAGTAAGTCCATAATGAGCAAACTTCTCCCAACCAGAAAAGATACTGTCAGGAAAGTTTTAAAAAGCGACCAAGTTGATGCAGAAAAAGTGCATTTTAGTGGGTCAAATACAGAAAGCAGAATTTAAAAAAAAATCTATCATTTGACTGGTAATTAACAATTAATTGGTAATTAACAATTAGAAGTGATGACAGAAGTTCTTCCCTGTGCATTATAGGCACCGGAAAAAGGAGAATTACAGCTGCAGTAACACTGGAAAGCTTCCCCAAAGTCTTCAGGCTCACAGCCCTGAGAGTGGGAGCACAGTGATAATCAAACCACTGGAAAGAAGGGGCATTCCTGGGAAGGAACTGTTCAATAGGATGAGCACAATGAAAACATCAGGAATCTGTCTGCAAAGCAGAGCTCTGTGTTAGGGTGTCTGAAATTAGGGAATCACCTCAGTTATTGGCACTGCGAAAGCTGTGCTGAAAAATTTAAGGATGGTAATAAACCCACACTTTGTTGCACATACACAAAGAACCAAAAACTCCAGTTAAAAAATGGAAACTGAGGTATTTTTAAGTGGCTAAGAAATTGTTTTTTTTCCTGCCCTAACAACACTGCTTTAAAATGTGAGTACATATATTCTATCCCCTTTTGTTCTAGTGGTGAAATATAACCCTCTGAACAGAATCACAGGATCACTGAGGCTGGAAAAGACCTCCAAGATCATCGGGTCCAACCTGTGCCTTGTCACCCAGCCCAGGGCACTGAGTGCCACATCCACTTGTTTCCTGAGCACCTCCAGGGACTGGGGGACTCCACCACCTCCTTGGGCAGCCCCTTCCAACGCTTAACAACCCTTTACATGAAGAAATTCCTCCTGATGTCCAATTGCTTTAACATTCAAGTAGTTCCACCCAATACCAAACTACCAATGGAGCAGTGCCCACATTTCCATGCCACACCTGAGACCTGAACATGGATCTACTCAAAGAGTGGTGGAATGTACCTACAGACACGGCAGAAGCGCCTTAAAACGGTATTTTAGCCAAACCGAGCGTTCCCACAGGGAATAAAACACGAGGACACGACATGGGATGCCACCAGTCAGCACCTCCTCCCCCTCACCTTTGCCGGCAACTTTTTTGGCTTCGGCTCCGCTTTGGCCGGCGCGGGTTTCTGAAGAGAGAGAACACAAGTCAGGCGGAGATCTCGCCCCGGGTGACCCCTCCCGGGTGCTCCCACGCACCCACCCGTCCACCCACCGCCCGTCCCGCAGGGGCCGCGCCGCTCCCGCACTCACCGCGGACAGACGCGCCGATCGCCGCTTGGGCTGCGGGGAGAGAGAGACAAGACAGAGAGAGAGAGAGAGACAGAAGGGGCGTGAGCGGGCGGGACGGGTCCGGCCCCGCCTGCCCCACGCGTGTCACAGCGTCGCCAGTGTCACAGAGCCCCAGTGTCACTCACCTCGGCCGGGGCGTCCCCGTCCGCCACCGTCACCTGCAACACAGAGGGCGCGTCAGCGGGGCGGGATCGCGGGCGGCCCCTCCCGCTCACCGCCCCTTCCCGCGCCGCTCCCGGACCGCGCGTCCCGCCGAGCCCCCCCGGCCCTTCCCGGCGCCTCCGGCCCCCTCCGCGGCCCGCGGGGCCGCCCCGCTCCAGGAGCAGGCGCCGGGCATCGCCACCGCCCGCTGCACCGGAGCCCGCGGGGCGGCCGCGTCGT
>NW_020957281.1:45585-59370 GCF_003031625.1 Empidonax traillii | reverse complement strand
CCCTCCCGCTCACCGCCCCTTCCCGCGCCGCTCCCGGACCGCGCGTCCCGCCGAGCCCCCCCGGCCCTTCCCGGCGCCTCCGGCCCCCTCCGCGGCCCGCGGGGCCGCCCCGCTCCAGGAGCAGGCGCCGGGCATCGCCACCGCCCGCTGCACCGGAGCCCGCGGGGCGGCCGCGTCGTGTCCACCCCCCACCCCCCCCCGCCCCATCCTCCCGGCCCTGCGCGGCCGCCGCTCTTCTTCCCCGCGGCTGCCGCTCCCCGCTCGGCCTCACCTTCCTCTTCGGCATCTCGAGGCTCCCGGAGCTGCGGCTGCTCCCGGCCGGCGGCTGCTGCGAGCGCTGCGGCGGCTGCCTGCGAGCCACAGCCCGGCTGCGCAGGGAAACCGCCTCCCCCCCCCCTCCCCATCCCAGCAGCGCCAGCGGCGCCGCAACAGGATCCAGCCGGATTGGAGCGGGGGGAGCGGCGGGACGGGCTGGGATGGGCGGGATGGGGGAGCGCTCCGCCCCTGCCCGGGAGCGCGCACGGGGAGCCCATTGGATAAGGGCGGTCACGGGGCCGCGCGTTTCCCCCGGCGCTCCCGCCCGACCCCTGTCCCGATCCCGATCCTGATCCCCAGCCTGACCTTAACCCCCAATCCCGGCCGCGATCGCGGTCCCGGAGCGCCGTCAGTGCCGCCGCCGGCGGGGCCGGGCCATGGCGGAGGGCGGTGCGTGGCTGCTGGTGCTCAGCGCCGTGTTCCTCTGCAACGCGCTCAAGATCCTGCTGCCTTCCTGCTCCTCCATCGTGAGTGATGAACCCGCCGAGGGTGGGGGCACCGGGCCCTGGGGCGGCTGGGGGGACCGAGGCCGCTGGGCAGGGCGTTGTGGGGGTCCCCCCAACTAAGGGGTGAATGGGGTGGGAGCGGTGCCCCTAAAGCACCACCGGTTCTGTCGGGCAGGGGCTGGTCCTGCTCCGGGCCTTGGGAGAGGAAGAGCTGATGCTGGAAGTGCTGAAATTCAGCGCCTTGGCCGGGTGGTTCCCGCACCCTGGTTAGGCCGGGCTTTGAAGTGGAGTTCTGGATGATGGGTTATCCGTGTCCTAAACGATGCTCCTGAGCCTCCAGCCCTGAGGACGTATCGTGGAATCACAGACTGCTTTGGGTTGGGAGGGACCTTAAAGATCATCCATTTCCACCCCCCTACCATGGGGAGAGAACCTTCCACTGTCCCACATTGCTCCAAGCCCCGTCCAGCCTGGCCTTGGACACTTCCAGGGATCCAGGAGCAGCCACGATTCCTCAATTTTCGGGGAGTATAAAAGGCAGCTTTGCTCAGTCTTCCGTGTTTTGAACAGATGGACATTCCCATTGTTGAGAAGGGAGATCAGTGGATACGGAGATTAAGGAGTTGAGGCATTGTAGGAATAAACCTTAAGTCTCAATCCCTAACTAGGATACTCAGTCTGATCTGAAGCATTCCTGTGGAAGTGTGGATAATGGAATTAAGAACAAATCAACTCTGGGACTGCCAGAGAAGCTCACACGTGAACACAGAAACTGAAATCGCCGTCGTTCTGCTCGTTCACATCAATAGCTCCACTGTCACAGGGATCAGTGTACACTGATAATGGACAAAAAGCCTTTAAAACTTGGATTACTCCCAGCAGTTTGGGAGGCTGAACTCGGTGTTCCTGGAGATGACTGATGAAACAGCCATAGGAGGAGTGGCTGAGGTCACTTGGTTTGTCCAGCTGGAGCAGAGGAGACCGAGGTCGGAGCTCATCCAGCTCTGCAGCTCCTCACAAGGGGCACTGGAGGGGCAGCTCCCATCTCTGCTCGCTGGGAGCAGGGACAGCAGCCAGGGAAGGGCTGGAGCTGTGCCAGGCCAGGCTCAGGTTGGAGCTCAGCACAAGGTTCTTCCCCCAGAGGGTGGTTGGCACTGCCCAGGCTCCCCAGGGCAGTGGGCACGGCCCCAAGGCTGCCAGAGCTCCAGGAGCGTTTGGGCAACGCTCTGAGGGACAGGGGGGAGTGTTGGGGTGTCCTGGGCAGGGCCAGGGCTGGGACTGGATGATCCTTGTGGGTGCCTCCCAACTCAGGATATTCCACGAGTCTATGAAAATCTCTGCTCAGCTTTCTGCTGTGGTTTGTGACTCAAAGTGGCCCTAAAGTCCTCACTGGCTGCAGTCCTGGGAATGGCATCTGCAGGGAACAGATTGCGCTTGACTCGGGAAAACTGGGAAGATTCCCTAAGAAACAGCAAGGGAAACGTTTTGTATCCTTTCTATCTTCATTTCAGTGGAAAAAAGAGTTCATGAACCAACAAGAAGGTGGTGCCTCATCAAAAGAAATTAGGAAAGGAAAAGCAGAGAGGGCCTCTCTTATGGGAGGCTTTTGAGATCAAACTTTATACACATTAAAGACAACAAACAGAATTCTGGATCAATAACTGATACTATTTCTTTACTTCTTAGATATCCAGGTTGCTGCAGAAGGATGCAGAGCAGGAATCCCAGATGAGAGCTGAAATCCAGACCATGAAGCAGGAGCTGGCCACCATCAGCATGATGGATGAGTTCGCCAGATACGCCCGGCTGGAGAGGAAGATCAACAAGATGACTGACAAGCTCAAAACTCATGGTAGGGTGCAATGTTTGCCCCCTGGTCTGGTTTCTGAAAAACATTTTGTCAAGAGTATTTTAAATTTTAAGTGTATTTCTCCTTCAAATTTTTCTTCTTTGTCTTATCTGTTCTTCTTCTTCTTTCTTTCTTTCTTTCTTTCTTTCTTTCTTTCTTTCTTTCTTTCTTTCTTTCTTTCTTTCTTTCTTTCTTTCTTTCTTTCTTTCTTTCTTTCTTTCTTTCTTTCTTTCTTTTTCTTTTCTTTCTTTCTTCTTTCTTTCTTTTTTTTTCTTTCTCTTTTTTCTTTCTCTCTTTTCTTTCCTTCCTTCCTTCTCAGTGATTGTGTTCACTGAATCATGTCCTGAGTTAGGTCAAGGTGTGATCTGAACTTAGAAGTTCCTTTGCAGAAGGGTGTTTTCAATATAGCAATGAATCATTGTGGGAAAAAAAAGATATTTAAGCAGTGTAATGTCCTGACTTGAGTGAGATATTAATAAATTGCTAATTCTATGTAAGGATAATTCAACATTCTAAATAATCACAGAGTAATTTTTTTTTCTTTAACAGTGAAAGCACGAACTGCCCAATTAGCCAAAATAAAGTGGGTTATAAACATTGTGTTCTACATCTTACAGGTAAGTAAATATTTTGTTATGAATACAAACTAAACCCAACCCTCAACAGCGTTACAATTGTCTCCTGCATTTGTTGGCTGATGAGAGGTCACAGGGAGCACATGGAGCTGCTGGAGAGAGGCCAGAGGAGGCACCAAGAGGATCCCAGGGCTGGAGCAGCTCTGCTGGGAGGAAAGGCTGTCATAGCTGGGATTGTTCAGCTGGACAAGAGAAGCTTTGGGGGGACCTGAGTGTGGCCTTGAAGGGCCTGAAGGGAGCCTAAAGAAAATATGGAGAGAGACTATTTCCAAGGGCCTGTAGTGACAGGAAAAGGGGAATGGCTTCAAACTGGCAGAGAGCAGGATTGGATTGGATATTAGGAAGAAATTCTTCCCTGTGAGGGTTGGTCAGATCCTGGCACAGGTTGCCCAGAGAAGCTGTGGCTGCCCCTGGATCCCTGGAAGTGTCCAAGGCCAGCTTGGACGGGGCTTGGAGCACCCTGGGCTGGTGGAAGGTGTCCCTGCCCATGGCAGGGATTGGAACAAGATGATTCTTAAGGTCCCCTTCCAACCCAACCCGTTCCATGATTATGATTCCAACAACACAGTGCATGCCAAGTGGAGAGAGTTTCTTGAACTGGAAATGGAAGATGGTGCTGATAAAGTGTGGGAGTTGAGGATGAAAGGAGTTTTGTGTCTCTGCTTTTGGGGTGACAGGACAGGAGTCTGTCCTGGCTCTTTAACCATTGGGGTTTTTTTTCATTAATTTTAAATGTTGCACCAGGTCCAGGGAAGTTCTGCTGCTGCCTCTTAAGGCTGTGCACGAATTTAAGCTCATGCAGGGTTTAAAAATGCCTTGAACTTGCTTAAGAACCAGATAAAATAACAAAGAAACGACTGCCTTTAATTAGAATTTATCATTTGCCGTTTCAGAGCAGCGTCACGAATGCACTTTGATGTGTGTCATTCCCCAGGCTCACAAAAGTTTCCCTTGCAGGCTGCCCTGATGATCTCCCTGATTTGGAAGTACTACTCTGAGCCAGTGACTGTGCTGCCAAGTAAATGGTTGGCTCCCCTGGAGAGGTTGGTGGCCTTCCCTACAGGGGTGGCAGGTAAGGAAAAGGACATTCCCAAGCTCTCCTGTGGATTAACAGCAGTGCTTGGTGCCCCCCCTTCATTCCGACTCCCTCATCAGCTGTGCCCTCTCTGTTCAGATCTTGTTTGTCCAAACTGGAAACCAAAATGGGCTTTTTTTTTTTGTCCTTTTTATTCGTTTTCAAGCAGCAGCTTTATCTCTTTGTCGGTGTTGAATGGAAGATTTAAATGGGAGAGATTTTTATATTCAGGAGTCCACTGAAATGCTAGAATTGGCTTTAAAAATGGGTGAATACTTTGTAGATGTGGGTATGTCTTACCTGTTTTTGAGGTAAATTGCTGAGGTTTCACAGCAGTAACTCCAGAGTGGTTGTGCCCTGTGAGGGTGGGGAGGCCCCCCAGAGAAGCTGTGGCTGCCCCTGGATCCCTGGAAGTGTTTCTGCTGCATTTTTACCCACTTAAACCCCTTTTCTTTTGGCCAGTTTAACAAGTGAACAATCAGAACAGGGGAACAGGTTGTAGCTGCCTGTCCTGAGGGGTAAAGGGGTGAATCTTCATATTTGGCTCCTAAATCCTGCCTGCCTTTGGAGGAATTCCAATATATGTTGGTGGAATTGTGTGTTTGCATCCGTGACAAGAGCAATCTGCCCCAGGGGGAGGGAATAGTCCTTGGAAGGCTTTTATTGAATAGTTTTGGGAGGGAATTAAAAAGTGTTGTGTCTACTTTCAAATCTTTTGTCCTGGTTTATAAAGAGATCACTGTTGAATTCTTAAATTCACAAAAATGTCTGAAATCACCCAAAATGTACTGTGTTCTCACGTTTGCTGTGAATTTGTTGTCTTTTCCAGGTGGGGTTGGAATCACCTGCTGGCTCGTGGTCTGCAATAAAGTTGTGGCCATCATGTTACACCCTTTCAGCTGAAGGAATCCTGGGAATCCTCGGGATCCTCCACTGCATTTTCAACATTTTCCCTATTTTAAATTAATTTTTTAAAAAAAGGGACAGTTGTTTTCCATGAGACTGGAGACAATCCTCGTTATTCCGGTTGGATATCAGTCAGTGTTCCCTTGGGTTTCTCAGAAAGGGGTAAATTTGGAATTTAAGCTGGGAATATCCCTAAAATTGGGATATTCCTGGGGTCTCCTAAAAAAATGAGCTATTGGTAGATGAGTTCAATCAATTTTTATGTCTATTAAAGACTCCCTTAGCCAAGCACAGGATTGCTGGATACTTTTTCTCCCTGACTTTTAAAATTCACTGGTTGTTTTTTTTTTTTTCCTGGTTTTATTGATAATTGACCTTTCCTTCCTTGTTTTTTTTCTGCTTCCCAAACAGGATCACTGAAATTATTTCATTCCATGTTTCACTGCAACTCTTTCCTTCCATGTTTTGGGAGGGAAGATCTGACCAAACTTCTCAAGCTCCATTTTTAATAGAGTAGAAAATGCTGTTCCCTGCAGAGGTGATCCTGATTTAACTTCCCACTCTGGAATTCCCACAGTGGAAATGCATCTCTTTTGTTATTCCAGGTCTTTTTTGGGGCCAGGACCCCTCCAAAATTAGCACTGCCTTTAGAAATCAGGTCAAAAGGTCATGTTATTTTGTGTCTGTATATATGGATGAAATGTTTGTGTTTGTTTTTTTTTTTGTTAATTTAAAAATTGGGGGTTTATATTCAGAGTTACATTGGGCTAACGAGAAAAATAGATACATTAAGTATCAAGGATAAAAAAAATGTTGTGATTGAATGTTATGTATTATTATGGTTTTTATTAAGGAAATAAAGCTTTTCAAGCCATCTCAGGTTTCCTCATCTCTTTTTTTAATGTTTAGTGCAATTTTCTTAAAAAAAAAAAAAAAAAAAAAACTAACCAACCAAACAAAAACCAACCAAACAAAAAACCATCAAAAAAAGACAAAACAAACCCAAACCCACCAAAATCCAAACCAAAACAACCCCTCCACCTGTGTTTTTGCGTAAGAAAATAGGGCTGGAGTCAACAGGACTAATTTCTTTTTTTGAAACATTTGAACTTTGACAGCAGGTTCAGCTCTGAATATCTCGGTCATCTTTAAGAGCTTTTGCAGTGTAATTTTAGAATTGTAATTTTTCAACTGCTGCTGCCCTTTAAAAACTACCAGAATGCACCCAGTTTTTCCTAATTTCACATCCTTTTTTGCAAGTGTTCTGTGAATTCCTGTGAGGAGCAAACCACAATCCTCCTGCCCTGGCTTACATAACCTTCCACAGGAGATTTTGAAAGGCTTTTTGGGAGCTGCCCATGCCTGACTTCTCCCAAACAATAGTCCTACTCTGGCACATTCATCTCTGGATGTCAGCTGGGGAAGTTACCAGGCAAAGTGCTTTGATAAGTTGGGAACAGTGGGAAAGAACGAGCCTTTGGAGGTTTCTGATGCCCGGGAAAACAATGGGATGGTAAATTATTTTGGTTGCATGTGAGTTCTGGAAGCTGTTTGGGGAGGGGAGGAAATCAAGAAGTGTTTTCTTTGGTTGAGATGTCAGTGCCAACCCGAGATGAACCTCAGGAAAGCGGGTTTGTCGTGAGCTCCCAAATTCCTGCTGCTTGAGGATGCAAAAGTGTGGAAGTTCCCAAACAAGGGATGACTTGGACATGTGCTAGCAGGTGAAAAAGTTAAGGAACTCTCAGTGTGATGCATTTACAACACACAGACCAAGAGCAGCAGAAGGTTCTGGGACGATGTTTTGAGTGTCGTGGCGGAAAAATCAGGGAAAGGAACTGCCAGTGCCTGTGAGATTTAACACACATTTAATGAAGGGAAAACACTTGGTTTTAACATTTAACAATTCTACATGTTAGATGTTGAAGTTTTTTGAATATCAGTTGCTGTCCTTGCCCAGGTGTCAGAAACACTCGGTGTGTCCTCAGCAGTTGGGTCGCGTTGGGCGCTTCCCGTGACGAGCTCTCCGTGGAGGTTTGGGATTTGGCCCGTGGCTCATCCTGCATCCTTGCACTTGGCTCCTCTCCCTTTGGAACCCCAAGGGTTGTCTCCCTGAGCAGCTCCTGCTCCAAACAGTTCTTCCATGAGCTGTTTTTTCCTCTGGGCAAACGCCCCGTGGGCAGCTCCTTCCGCTCCGTCCTCCTGCCTGGGCTTGGCGTCCTTACCAAAGGGTTTGGGCTCGTGGATCCCAAAGGAATTCTGCCCTCTGGAATGAGCTGTGTTGGTGCAGCCCTGCCCTGCCTGGCCCTTCCTGCCTGCTCTGGGTCTCCTCCCTGAGGTGTGGAGCCCCTGGTGCAGATTCTCAATGGCCTCTGAGAAGGTGTATTTTTTCCTCGGCCTGGCGGGTGTTTTGTTGGGGATTGCACCGTCACTCCCTTCCTTCCCGCCCTTCATCTGCTCTTCTCCCGCCTTTTCTCCCTTTCCAGGTTCTCCCACTGCATCTCCCTCTTGATTGTTGTCTTTTCCACCGTCACTTTGAGGGCCTGGTTCAGTTCCCAGGAAGTTTTCCCACTCCTGTTTGAGGAATTCTCTGTATTTTTCCTTTTCTTTCTTAAGCCCTGAAAAAGTGTGTTCTCCCATCAGTGGCCTGCCCTCCCTTAAGTACTCTAAAATTAAATATTTGGGGGTTTAGGAATGTAAAAGGCCCAGGGAACATTAATGAGAGCAAGTTTCACATCCTTATTTCACTGCTTTAGTTGTTAGTGATGGTACTTCAGTCTTGGGGTTCTGACAATGCTCTTTATAATAAACCCAACAGGATGGGGCAAGATTAAACCAAGGTCATTGTGCCACTGAAAGCAGGTTAATGGCTTAATTTTTACCTTTTTCACGATGTTTAATCTCATTAAATGAATTTAGTTGCAAATATCATCAGTAATTCCTAAATGTAGGGCCAGAAAAGTCATGTACAATGCAACAACCGTGTGAGAGCTGAACTCTAATTGTCCTGTTCTTGCATTTGAGTGGAACTTTGATATGTGTGGGAATTTCCTTCCCTTAATTCACAACAGGGTTGCTTGTGGAGCAGAATACACAGCAACAAGCTGAGTAGGGCTTCAGTAGGAAGGTCTGAAAGCAGCAGGGAGAGGAACTGTTTTCTGCCAGCTTTAAAATGGAATTTGAAAGGCAAATTGTGGCTTTGGGTACCTGGTGGGGTCTGGAAGGGCTGGAGGCTAAAAAGGCAGAGCCCAGAGCACAGGAATTAGCACAGCCCAGAAAAGAAAACTTGGACAGAGGAACGAGAGCACTGGTGGCTTCTTCTTTCCTCTGTTCTGTTGAATTACTTCAAAATAAAGGTGTTTGTGGTGAGTCCCTTGCAAGTAACTTTTACATGAGAATTTGCATAAAATCAATTTACAGTGATCACTGTAACGAGGAGAAACTCCCAGCCCTTGAAGTCCTTTCCCTTTCCCAGCCCCAGGAATACACATTCCCATCAGCTGGCACGAAGATTCACAACCAGAACTCGAGATCAGGGTTTGATTAGTGGGGAGTGAACAGCTCTCAGTTGTACTTTTACAGATAAAGCAGTGAATTTTTTTACCAACCTGAGCAGGAAGTGCTTTTGGGAGAGCAGCAGGATGGAGGTGTTGGACCCTGCAGAGCTGCTCTGCTCTGTGTGACACCACCTGAGTGCATCATTTGGAACCAGCTCCTGTCAGCCAGGTGCCAGCAAAACCACCAACACCACTGGTAATTTGAGAAGATCAGAAGAGTCTGTGAGTCAGGTTATAAAACATACCTCTGGTGGAAGTTTTTGGCATCTGTGTTCTCTTGGTTGATTGATTTTCTGCTCTCTGAGCATCTGAGTTCACTTCATTTGCTGCAGCTTCTTCATCCTTGTCTTCTGAAGGCTTTTTCTCCTGTAATTGGCAATTAGAGGTAAAAAAAATAACAAGGGAATGCTTGTTTAGTGACTTCTAAAAGTGCACTTGTAAAAAGATTAGTAATTTCCATTGCTGTTGTTTTGCATCACAACATTTTTTTTCCTGCACCATAATTACCCAAAATCCACCTCCTGGGAAGTTAAGGTGATGGATCAGACTATTCAGGCATGTTGCTGAAAACTTTGGGAATAACATCCAGCTTGGCTGAGAGTTTGAACCGAGGGATTAGGTTTGGATCCAGATCTTTCCTACCTTTCTGAGCTGGACTGGGCTCTGTTCTGGGCTGTGGGGCTGGGACAGCAGCAGTGCTTTGAAACTCTCTTTATCCACTTGGACTGCTCTGTTTACACTCACACCTGGTGGGAAGGACAGTCATTGGCAGGGCAGCACCTTCTGGAATTGCATTGTTGATGTAAACAAAAGATGTCTCTGATGATAATACTGGTACGTGGCCTAGCATTTAAACATGTTTATTTTTTAATGCATGTCTTAATGTCCTTTAATAAACTCTTGGTTCTGCTTGATCTCTAAAGGCTGAAACTGGAGCACAAAGAGGTACCTGGACTTCTAAGCCTTTCCATCTGCACATCAGTACATCACATATATATGTAATTTATATGTATTATAAATAAATATATATAAAAATATGCTACAAAGTCCTGTTCAGATAGAACATGCAAAGTCAGAAGAATGTGTCCCTTCCTTAGAGCCCATATGGGCCTAATTTTTAAGAATTTAAGTTTGAGAGGTCTGGTATATTATATTATATTATAATATTTATATTATAATATTTATTTTATAATATTTATTATATTATATTTATTATATTTATTTTATTATATTATGAGCCCTCAGCTTTCAGATTCCTGGAACCAGCTCTTCAGAGCAAATGTGTGAGATGTTGATGGCCTTGGGAAGAGATTCCAAGGGAGACATTGAATGAGATGCCTGAAGAAATACCTGGATGGAGAATATTGATCTTTTATTCTATTTTTTAGGATAATTTGGACAGGAGTGCAGGAGCTGAGCCAGTTGCTAACACAGCCATAAAAATGGGATTTTACCTACATCTACATCCACCCCTATTCCCAGTTTTGATCTCGGACACCATCGGAAGGTTCTCCCATAGAAAAGGTTGCAGGAATCCAATCTGAGGATTGCCCTTCCCGCTTTTTCCAGCCCCTTTTCCATCGGGAATGATGTTCCCCAGATCCGGGACTAGAGGGCGCTGCCACCCCAGGTGAGCTGGTGCCACCTGCGCGCTTTGCCCTCGGGAAGAGCGGATGGAATGAATGGATTCATCCCAGAAATCCATTTGATTTCCGTGCACAAGGAAACCTCCCCTCAGCGATTTATCAAAATGGTAAAAAACGCGGCCCCGGATTTCCTTTTCAGTTTCCTGCTGGCTGAAAAACTTTTGGGAAGAACAACTCCAAAAAAACCGACTGAAGAGACAACTCTTGAGGAGTCTGTTAAAGGAAAATTCAGCAGTGAAAAGGGGAAAAAAAAAAAAAAAGTATTGTCAGGAATTGCAGCTCTAGGTTTCCAAATTAACTGGCAGAGAATGAAACCTTTATTGGCCAAAAATTCCAAAAGATCAGACAGCTCTGCTTGGAACCTTTTAATGACATGGCTCTCTCCAACTGAGCTCCCTTGTCCTGCTTAAAAAAAAGAAAACAACCGAAAACTAAAATAATAAACAGTGGTTTAAGTGCCAGAATTTAATGGGAATATTGTATGAGGCCGTGTGGGAGTGAAATTTTTTAAAAAAACATTAGTTATGTGGGAAACTGGAATTCAGAGCTTCATTAAAAAAAAACCAAACAAACGTGTCTGTCCTGGGATGAGAAGCAGGAATGTGTTTTTTCTTAACTTTGCACCTCGAATTCCCACTCTTTTCCCTGCAGTTCACCTGCAGTTCAGGCAGAGCGATGGACTGGTGATGAAGGTGATGAAGAGGAAAGAAAAAAAGCAACTGAACGTGACAAAACTTTGTGTTTGGTACCGTAATTTGAGGAATTCTGTGGGAATGTGCAGTTTTTTCCAGCAGATGGGTTTGCTGCCATGTAAATTTTAAGCGTCCTTTGGTATCCATATGGAAAAAAGTTCCATTTTCTCCTTCAGTTCAGGAGCAGGAATTTTAGGAGCAGTGTTTTAAAGAGCTGCCTCACCCAGGCAAGTCCATGTTTAAATCATTCAATGCCTAATTAAGGGTGTCATTAAGGCAGAATGTGCCTTAATTAAGGTATCTCAGACAGCACTGGATGTCTGGAGTCAGGCTGTGGAATCCCACTCCAGGCAGCTGCTCCTGGAATGTTTGATAGACACAATTCCATATATTTCTCCCCAATATCTGTCTGAGCATCCAGGTGAAAATCCCGTTTAGTAAAGAGTCCCTTCTTCCTTGATATAACTTCCTTTCTATTCTTCTTTTCTATCATTCCACTATTTTATTCTAAATATCCATCCTGTGCATGGAATTAATCTCTTTGGAATTAAACCCAGAGGATCTCTGAGGGGACACGTTGTTTTCTCTCACATGAGACCATCAGAGTGGCCTTTAAACTTCCTTTTTTAGCCCATGTAAAAGCACTACACTGGTATTTATTTTGGAATATACCCCCCAGTTATAAAATAATGTGTCATGTAACTAAACAGAAAAGAAAAATAAATACACACTTACTTTGCTCCTCAGGTACCAAATCAATCCTGTCCTTCAGGGTTTTGGGCATCCTATTTGCATAGATGTTTCTTCTGTAAAGCTGCCTGTCCTTTTCCTGAGAAGAAACAAAAACAAACTTCCAATATACATTAAGAATTACTTTTTACCACCTTAGTTTTCCCCATGTCGGTAGAAACCTGTCAGTGACTTCACATCATTTACATAAATAAGAATCTGTAATTTTTTTCCAAGTTAAAATTCATCCTCTTTCAGGCCAACAACACCTTACAGGATGTTTGCCATAACACAATATTCAGAACATGAAGGCTTCCCTCAGGATTTTTTTCATTTGTTGTTCTATTTTTTTTTCCAGAGTAGTTAATTTTTGGTCTTTGTTTCCCTTTTTTTCTTTTTAAATTATTAAGTTGATTTATTCAGTGCCCTTGTCCTCGTGTTCTCAGTTGTTTTACAACCTCTTGCTCTGGTGGTGCCATAAACTCCAGAGCATAATTTTAATATTTATTAAGCAAGAATTCCTCTTTCTTTCCTGAAATCTTTCTGAAAAACAGAAGAGTGATTTCAGCACCACTGTCACCACATCAGATTTTAGTGTGGGGAAAAAAAACAGGAGCTTCATTTATTTTGACAAATTAACAGGTTATCCTGAAAGTATGTCCTGGAAGGGCCTGGAATAAGAAATAATAAAGGAGCTCAAAACTGGGAATGTGGAAGAAGAAACTCTGTTCTGGCACAGAAATGAGGATAATTAGGATGTGATCAGACAATAGGATTTTCTTTTTGGATCTAAATGTAATATTAGAGAACTGGACAACCAGAGAAAACTGTCTTCTTGTTAAATTCTAATTTTGCAAACATTTGGCTCATTGTGATTTGATTTTTCTCTGAGAGAGCTCATTGAAAGTGAATGTATTGACCCAGATCTGGCAAAACAGTAACACACTGCTGTGGATTTTTATTCAGTTTAATCTCTCTTTCAATTATTTATTGAACTAATTTGACCCTTTGACAAATAGACCCCACAATAATTCCATCCCTTGATATTTTGACTTTTTGACCATAGATTCAAGCAGGGGAAAAAAAAATCCCATTAATAAATAACAGAAAAGGACAAAAGGAACAAGTAACGTTAAAAACTGGAATTTTCTTGCAGGAACAGAAACCTGGGTAAAACCTAGACTACCTTAATTTTTTGGTGCAGGGAGTTGATTTCCATTTTCAGGTTATTGGTGATTATTCCAGCTTCCAGGGCCTTCTTGCTCTCAGTGGCCAGCTGACGACTGAAGGTGCTGTTGTTCAGCTTCAGCTGCATTTCCAGACTCTGAAAAAATGATATATTTAACCATGTGAACATCCCCAATGTGATTGTTGTAAAACTTCACTTTTTACCAGATTGAAAAGTGTGCTAATCCGAGGAAAATTAAACTGATTGTATTATGTGTGATAGTAGTAATTATATTTATAATTATAATTATTATATCAGGGTAAATATCTTTTATTGTTAACACTACATGAAATTGTGATGAAGGATCTGAAAAGTTACTTTCAAAATAAGAAAAAAACCTGATTTAGAACCTAATTTCACTACGCAAAAGCAAAGGGATTTGGCATCAATCAAATAACCTTTCTGATGGATTAATAAATAAAATTATCTCTGAGAATTGTTAAGATATTTCTGTTCACAAAGAACTGTTAACTGTGGCAGAACAAGGAGGTTTGGTGTATATGAAATTAATCAATTTATTGAATATCTTATTGAGTATTTTCCCATTAGAACCCAGTGCCATGAACTGGAATGATGGTTTCTAAACCTGGAGAGTGGATACCCAACCCTGGGTGCTTTTTATATCTGCTCACCAGGACTTCTGTAAATTGAAAATTTTCAGAAGAGGGGCTGAACTCAGCTGTTTATATTTTCATTTTCTCCAAGATTTC
>NW_020957281.1:43382-44919 GCF_003031625.1 Empidonax traillii | reverse complement strand
TGAGTATTTTCCCATTAGAACCCAGTGCCATGAACTGGAATGATGGTTTCTAAACCTGGAGAGTGGATACCCAACCCTGGGTGCTTTTTATATCTGCTCACCAGGACTTCTGTAAATTGAAAATTTTCAGAAGAGGGGCTGAACTCAGCTGTTTATATTTTCATTTTCTCCAAGATTTCTTGGCTCTTTTTTTATTTAATTTTATGACTAACAGACCCCAAAGAAACTAGAAATTAATTCCTGAGGGACAATGGAAATGTCACTCTTCCATTTTTTTATTAAAAGCTGTCCAAGGGTCAAATAAAGATTCCCTAGATGTTAAAAGGAGATTAATGACCTTCTCTTAAACCTCCTTACACTTGAGACAGATTAAAAAAACCCTAATGTTCTCTTTTATGGGATTGCATCAGAACCATTAACGTGACGAGAAGCAGCCAAAACCTCCCCGCTATTCCTGCCCTGGTGGGGCCCTTCCCAGCGGGACATTCCATGATCCATCATCCCCCAAACCCCGCAGCGAGCAGATCCCACCTGTATCCTCTCATCCTTTGCTTCCAGCTTTTCAGTGAGCACCGAGAGCCTCTGATGGAGCTCCTCCCTCCCTGCCAGCCCTTTGTCCCCGGACAGCACCAGCAGGGCCCTCAGGGCGTCCTGGACTTTCAGCAGCTCCGTTTCCACCTTCCTGAGCTCCTTGGACGTGGCTCTCTCCGATTCCTGGGACATCTTCAGGAGGTTCCTCAAATTCCTCACCTCCTCGTAATGCCTGGCCAGAATCTCCTCGAAGTAACTCTCGGAGCTCTTGTACTTCCCGATCGCCTTGGACTGCCTGCACTGGAGCTGCCTCAGGGCGTGGTTTTCCAAGCTGGAGGCTTCGACTTTCCGCTGTAAATCGGCGATCTCGTTCTTCAGCTCTTTGATTTTGTGCAGCCTCGCCGATGACACCCTCAGGGCCGCCGCGGTTTTGTCCTGGCAGGTCGCGTTGCTGTGCAGGGTCAGGTAGGAGCAAGGATGTGTGTGTGGAGCTGGGAATGTTCTTCCTCCTGCGTCGAGGCCAGAGCAAAGTGGGAATTATTAGATGGGGATTATTAGATGGGAATTATTAGATGGGGATTGTTGGGGTGGCTTTTTGCGCTCACAGAGACTCCCACACTGCTCATCCCGCTCCACAGCTCTGGTGGATTTGACAGCATTCCCAAAGACCCCTCTGCTCAATCAGCAGATCTAGTGGGAGCTTCCCTGCCCGTGGCAGGGGGTTGGGATGCGATGATTTTTAAGGTCCCTTTCCACCCAAACCATTCAGTGATTTTCTGACTCGAGTATTTGACGGGTAAATCGCTGAAATATTTGGCCTCCCTGTGTGTTTCTGGGCAGCAATGGGCAGATAATCAGGGTAACCTGCAGGTCTGCAAGGGCTCCAAACCCACCGTGATCCCAACCACCACGTGCTGACATTCCCTGCAGCTGGGAATTCTAACCAGCTTTCCAGAACTTTCCAGCCAGCTTTGAATTAAACTATATATTTTTTTAAACTTTTTTT
>NW_020957281.1:17261-43361 GCF_003031625.1 Empidonax traillii | reverse complement strand
TGAGTATTTTCCCATTAGAACCCAGTGCCATGAACTGGAATGATGGTTTCTAAACCTGGAGAGTGGATACCCAACCCTGGGTGCTTTTTATATCTGCTCACCAGGACTTCTGTAAATTGAAAATTTTCAGAAGAGGGGCTGAACTCAGCTGTTTATATTTTCATTTTCTCCAAGATTTCTTGGCTCTTTATTTATTTAATTTTATGCCTAACAGACCCCATAGAAACTAGAAAATAATTCCTGAGGGACAATGGAAATGTCACTCTTCCATTTTTTTATTAAAAGCTGTCCAAGGGTCAAATAAAGATTCCCGAGATGTTAAAAGGAGATTAATGACCTTCTCTTAAACCTCCTTACACTTGAGACAGATTAAAAACCCCAATATTCTCTTTTATAGGACTGCATCAGAACCATTAACGTGACGAGAAGCAGCCAAAACCTCCCCGCTATTCCTGCCCTGGTGGGGCCCTTCCCAGCGGGACATTCCATGATCCATCATCCCCCAAACCCCGCAGCGAGCAGATCCCACCTGTATCCTCTCATCCTTTGCTTCCAGCTTCTCAGTGAGCACCGAGAGCCTCTGATGGAGCTCCTCCCTCCCTGCCAGCCCTTTGTCCCCGGACAGCACCAGCAGGGCCCTCAGGGCGTCCTGGACTTTCAGCAGCTCCGTTTCCACCTTCCTGAGCTCCTTGGACGTGGCTCTCTCCGATTCCTGGGACATCTTCAGGAGGTTCCTCAAATTCCTCACCTCCTCGTAGTGCCTGGCCAGAATCTCCTCGAAGTAACTCTCGGAGCTCTTGTACTTCCCGATCGCCTTGGACTGCCTGCACTGGAGCTGCCTCAGGGCGTGGTTTTCCAAGCTGGAGGCTTCGACTTTCCGCTGTAAATCGGCGATCTCGTTCTTCAGCTCTTTGATTTTGTGCAGCCTCGCCGACGACACCCTCAGGGCCGCCGCGGTTTTGTCCTGGCAGGTCGCGTTGCTGTGCAGGGTCAGGTAGGAGCAAGGATGTGTGTGTGGAGCTGGGAATGTTCTTCCTCCTGCGTCGAGGCCAGAGCAAAGTGGGAATTATTAGATGGGGATTATTAGATGGGGATTATTAGATGGGGATTGTTGGGGTGGCTTTTTGCGCTCACAGAGACTCCCACACTGCTCATCCAGCTCCACAGCTCTGATGGATTTGACAGCATTCCCAAAGACCCCTCTGCTCAATCAGCAGATCTAGTGGAAGGTTCCCTGCCCGCGGCAGGGGGTTGGGATGCGATGATTTTTAAGGTCCCTTTCCACCCAAACCATTCAGTGATTTTCTGACTCGAGTATTTGACGGGTAAATCGCTGAAATATTTGGCCTCCCTGTGTATTTCTGGGCAGCAATGTGCAGATAATCAGGGTAACCTGCAAGGGCTCCAAACCCACCGTGATCCCAACCAGCGCGTGCTGACATTCCCTGCAGCTGGGAATTCTAACCAGCTTTCCAGAACTTTCCAGCCAGCTTTGAATTAAACTATATATTTTTTTAAAACTTTTTTTTTTTTTTTTTGCAGGTTCATTAGCACAGAACAGGTGTATTTGTGTGAAGGGTTTCTAAACATGATTTGAGAAATATATATATTTGTGGGCTACGTTTTGCTGGGAGTTTATTATGATTTATGCATCAGCTGATGTTTTAGGGATAAAATAGACAAGGTCAAACCTAAAAAAAAAAAAAAACAACACCAAAGACAGATCTTTTCAAGAATTTCTGTTGAATCTAGTGTTTTCTGTAACACAGTTCCAACTGCAGGAAGGCTACAAGAGGACCACAAATGTTGTCATGCCAGTATTTACAATATTACATTATGATCCGATTTTATTTTGCCAGAATGGAACGAGAGGATGGAAAAGAGAAAATTCCTGCCTGTAAAAGCTGTCAAAAACACTACAAAATCTTTATATTTCATTTCAAGCAGTCATGAACATGAAAAAAATAACCATTATATCCAAATTATATACATATATATATATTACAATAACCACTTTATCCAATTTTATACATATATAAAATAAATTATCCAATGCAGGTAGAGGCCAATAATGATTATTTTGCTAACTGGATTTAAAAAATGCCATTATTCTTCCTGGTCTCCTTGGTTGATGCCATTCTGACTTCTAAGAGCAGCATTCAACAGATAATAGCAGAGATAATCAGTGGTTTGGCAGATCAAGATACATAAATTCCATGTACGTTTACGCATTTGTTCTGTATGGTCATTCTGGTGAGGCATAAATTTAATTTTACGTGGCTAAGTGGCCAAAACGTGGGTTTTTTTTTTTTTTTTGGTAAAAATTGCCACTTCTGTGCATCATTTTTAATCATTTTCCTGATGAAGGGCATTTTCAGGCTCACCACGAGATGCAAAGTCAGAAACCAAAATGTGGGAGAACCATTTTCAAGAGCCATTTTCAAGCCCTCAAGGATTCCAGAGGTGCTCCCACACCCCAGGTGATTATCCTGCCTCTTGGATTGGGGAATAACACAGCAGGGAATCTCTCTCTCTCTCTCTCTTCCAGCCCTTTGCTAATGTTTGAAACGTGAATTATTGTATTTCCTCATTGACAAACTGTTTCCTCCGTTTTCCTAATCACTGAAAAGAAAGGGAACAACCGGATTTCTCAGAAGAGCCTCACCATACTAGAAAAAAACACAACCAAACAAACACCTTTTTCATCCCCTTGGGGGAAGAGACACTGACCTTTTTTCTTATTTCCCGCTTTCTTTGGGCCATTTTTCTGTGTTTTCTTCTCTTCAGTTGTTCCCAAGGGTTGGCCGCCCTTGGCTGCTCCCGAGTGGATCACCGGCAAAGCCCTCGGGAAGCTCAGGGGGACAACATTCCCCGGGCTCTTCTCTGCTGGGTGCCCAAAAATCATCACCCTCCTCCAGCTGCTGCTTCTGCTACTTCTGTGCCTTGTTAGGTGGGGGGAATCTTCAGTTTCCCCGATTTTGGGGCCACATTCCAGCTCCTGGCAGGGAAATCCAGAGGGAAATATCACTCTGTGCTGTGGCAGAAGGTGGAAATCCGTGAGCTGGCAGGAATCAGAACCTTGTTGAGTGGTTATTGAGTTGTTTGCAGGTCACATAAACACCAAAAAAAGTGTTCAAATATGTCAAATGATCCTAAGGAAAAAACTCAGTTCCCTTAAAAAAACACCTCTTTAATCCGTGAAAATAATTGTGTGGTCTGTAATTTGTTTGCAAAATGAACTGCAATAGGAAATAGGATGGTTTTAGCTCAGGATTTAATGTGATACCAGCCTGTATTTTTTTTTTTTTTTAAAGATTTGCAAGGTATTTCCACTGAAATGGAAATAGATCCCACACTTTGCTTCCTGTCATGGATACATTTTCTCCAGGATTCAGTGTAAAGGAGTGTGATTGTATTTATTCTCAACACCTTTTACAGATGTTGATTTACAGATTTACAGTATTTAAAATAAAAGGAATTGTTTGAGTCTCCAGAAGCTGAGTGTTTCTACCTGTGCTTTTATAGCCTTTTTAACTTCCCATCCACCTCATAAAAGTGTCATTTAGTAATATTTTGGAAGAATTGGGTAGTGAATCAGATCACAAAGTTAACTTCTGCTTTAAAATAGAACAAAACCCGCCTTGGCTGCCATATTAATATTATAGGGTATTCAAATGATATTTTAGTTCAGATGGATTTTAACAAGCAGCCTTCACTAAAAAAAAATAAAATATAAAAGAAGATAATTTTGGAACAGTCTGACTCCTTTGCTGGCGTTTTTGCTTTGTGGTGGCATTTCATTTTAAATTATTAAATTAGATTTCTTTCGGGAGGGAGGGCAATCACGTCACTCCCCAGGAAAATTAAAGGGTGTAATTCAGGATTGCACAAAACATTTTAGGTTCAATCAAAACAGTTTCATTACCCTTAATTCCTTTAAAAGGACGACTTCTCCTTGTGGGATACTGAGGAATGTTGAATCTGAGGCACTGCAATAACCCCTAAGAGATGAGAAATCATATTTTGAGAATTAGGCAAAGCCCAGCTTGGCACACAGATTTGTATTTGTGCTTAAATTTGATTTGGCTCTGCCAACAATTTCTGGGCAATTTGTCTTTAAATCAAATTAGCTGAAATGAAACTTAAAAGACCCTGCTTTAATTTGTTTTGATGAGGAGTGTGGGCTGAACCTCCTCATCCAGCTCTGAGAGCAGGTGTTGAAAAGCAAATAAAATGGAAAAGGAGAAGACAGAAAAACAAAAGGTGGAGGACAAGAAACAGAGAGATGAAATGGAAGATATTGCAATGGAAATAAAAAAGCAGGAGCTGAAGGGGAGGGCTGGAATGGACACACACCAGGAGAATTTATGTTGACAAGACGCAGGAATAAAAATAATTAGGGCCAAATCCACCTGACAGGGATGAAAATGCCGTTTCAAGCATCCAGAAACCTCAAAACTGTCACAGGGAAGAATGAATTGTCACCTGGGTGCAAAAAAAGAGTAAGTAAAGGAGGGGGCCACCCAGGTAGGAGAGAAAGGTGTGAATTCCAGCCCCTTGGAGCAGCAGCCGAGCCCTGAGCCTGGGGGGCAGCTGAGGCAGGGGCTGAGCTCCCCTGCTCCCTAAGGAAGGGCCGAGGGGTATCCAGGACCCCCTGAGCTGCCTCTGGCTCCTCCAAGGGACCCCTCCAGCCCAGCAGCCCCAGGAACACAGGGATCCCCAGGGAGTGGTGGGGTCTGACCACCTCAGGAACCTCAGAGCACTGACCAATCCCCTCATGTCCTGGAAGTCCCCTCAGTGTCCCACCTGGAGAGCCAATCCCACACCCAGCCCCATGTCCTGACAGCCCCCTCAGTGTCCTGGCAGCCACCCCTTTGCTCCGCTCTCCCTGTCCCCCTGTCCTCCCACCTTGTCCCCTGCCCTCTCAATAAATCTCCTCCATCCCTCCCCACTCCCCACCCCGCTCTGTGCCGTCCCCTCACGGCCTCCCGGGCGTCTCCACCGCCGCCGCCATTACCGGCCTCCGTCGCCGTTGCTGTGGGAAATGGCGGCAGCGCCCCCAGACCGGGGTCTCACCCCTTCCCTCCCTCCTCCCTCACCCCGCACCCAGCAGAGGTGCCTCTGTGTGTGTTTCCACCCTCATATTTCCATACCCCACTGGGGTATTAATGGGAATCTGGCAACACAGGGCCCCGTTGTGCTGTGCCTCACGTGTGGAGTCAAGGCCTGCGGCCCTCAGAGCTCGGTGGCCAGACCCAACAGGCCCTGAACTCGGGTTTAAACTAAACATTCCTGTGTTGAAAAAGGGGGGGAAGCCCTTCAGAATGAAGTGACGTTTTCCTTGGGGTGGGAGTTGTGTCCTGAGGCCCTCACCTGCTGTTCCCTGTAGCTCCAGGAATGTCTTCTCCACGTGGGGGTCAGCGAGTGTTTCAGGGGTGAAGCGGAGCAGGAATGAGAGCCCGCTGGCAATTCTGCCCCAGAATTTGACCGTGGACGTTTGATGGTGCAGATATTTACAGCTTTGAGTGTAAATTGAGTATGCAACTTCCTTGTGAGGGGAAGAGGAGGGGCAGACACCGATCTCTTCCCTGTGGTGAGCAGTGACAGGACCTGAAGGAATGATCTCAAGTTGTGCCAGGGCAGGTTTAGGTTGGATATCAGGAAAAGGTTCTTCACCCACAGGCTGTTTGGGTGCTGGAACAGCCTCCCCAGGGCAGTGGTCACAGCAGCAAGGCTGCCAGAGCTCGAGAAGTGTTTGGACAACACCCTCAGGCACATGGTGTGACTCTTGGGGATGGTCCTGTGCAGGGCTAAGAGTTGGACTCGATGACCTTGTGGGTTCCTTCCAGCTCAGCATGAAATGATCAGCATCCTTATCACAAGGCTTATCAGTATGCTTTGATGCCAGTGACCACTGCATCCTTTGGTTGTTCTTCTTCAGAGCACTAACAGCCAAATAACTTAAAAACATTAAATTCCAAATGGCCCGTCATCTCCTAGGCTATACCCACATCCACAATCTCCTGGGAAACAAGCATGTAAAACAACTTCTGGCAGTAATTTATATTTTTTTCACTTATGTGGGTTTGTTGTTGTTGTTGTTGTTGTTTTACAGGAAAATGCTCTGAAAACACCTGCTTTTAATAGGCTTCTTGCTGGACCTCCTGTTGTCTCTCAAAAGTAAAAAGAAATGACAGATGGTGAGCCACACAGTGTAAACTATCCATAGTTTTATTTTTAGTTTTCAGCGAGGGTTTTCAGGTTCCCAGTTCCATACATGGAGTACTGCATTTCCAGCTTCACATAATGGTTTGTACAGACAAAAAAACTTCCTTTTCATAGCATCTTTACTACTTTAGTGCTATTTAGTAGTGCATTTGATCCTACCTAATCAATCCTAGAAATAAAGTGTTATATTCCATTGTAAGTGTTTTCAGGACACTGCTATATTCAGTCTTAACGTGTGAAGTTTAAGATATTTAACATTTAAAACCCTAGACCAGTTTCACCTCTGGCACAGGGACAGCCTTTACTGAGCTCACGTTGCTCCCTTACAGCAGAAACAAACTTTGCCCTTAAAATTTGAGAGTAATCTGTTATCATTTAACATTCTTAAAATACCTCTCATGCTCAGAGACCTCCTTGGGCAAATATGTGCAGGCAGCCACTGAATTGTGGCCATCTCTGGGGCAGAAGGTGACAAAAAGAGCATCCTGGATAAAGAGCAGAATGGGTGTGTGTGGAGGGGGTGTCCCAAGTATTCCAAACCTCTTCTTTCACCTTGTGCCCTGGAAATTTTCATTGGTGATGCAAAAAGAGGGAGAAAAGGCAGGTTCTGGGTGCATGGAGTCAGCCAAATAACCCCCTCAGGATCAGGGGGGGGGAAGTCCCCGAGCCTGCAGTGAGGACGATGAGCTGAACTCTTTAAAGCCGAGAGCGTTGTAACCAAGGCTCATTTAAACGTGCTCTCTGCTATAATTACTTCTGCATCTACGCTCCCTTTGCCCTCCCCTTCTCCCTTCCCCTCCTATAATCTGAATTTTGCAGCTCTAACCCTAAAGCCTTGCTGTGAGCAGGGAAAGGGCACGAGCTCTTTAGTGCAACCCGCCAGCTCTGGGATCGCCCCCAGCTCCCTCTCCCTCCTCACTCGTCCCTTCCCCCTCTCCCAAATATTTCTCCAGCCCTGTCTCATTGGTGCTCTACTCTCTCTTGCCTTTTTTGGGCTGCCACCCTGTCAATCTAGTGCAATAAGGCCGGGGGCAGGTGCAAACCCCTGGCTGTGGCTCCTCTTACGGACCAATCCTCGTCCCAAGATGCCTGAGAGCCAATGGAGTGGGAAAACCCGGGACCCCGGGGGAGAGGGAGAGGGCAAAGCTGCTGGATTGCCTGGGGGAGGGAGCATCCATTTAGGAGCGGGGTTAGCCCAGGAGCTGCCGAATCCCTCTCGGGATCTTGGGGACTTGTGGACAGCAGGCTCTGCTGATTCACTTCCATCACTGCCAACATGGTGATCAAAGTGTTTGTGGCCACATCTTCGGGCTCCACAGCGGTAGGTGACTCCTTTAACATCCTCTTCCTGCTGGGATCAGGGTGGGGAATCAGCCCAGAAGATGCCAGGACAGAGCTTGCATTTGAGAAAAAAAACCCACTGGAATTCTTAGCAGCAATAAACTTTATTTTTATTGTGCACTGACCACCTTATCCTTGAAAGCTGCTCAAGATGTGGAGAGTTCCTGTTAGTGCAGGCTGGCTTGCATGAGAGCTCTTGCCACAGTTACGGCATTTACAACTAAATTATCTGTCATTTAATAGATTTACTGATGTTTGGAAAAGTATATGCAACATATATTCACTGAAGAAGGACAAAGTGGATACTGTATTTGCACAGAAGCAAAGGCAGGTTATCTGGAGTAGAAAAAAAAAGTGTATTTGTTTTTAAAAGAGGCTTTGGGACACTCCTCCCGCAAAAGGGGAACTCTGGCTGAGAAAAAGCCTGGAGCTGAATTAAGTTATGCAGGAAAACTTCTTCCCCACCTCCCTCCCTTTTCCTTGGGTTTGGGGAGTTTTTTGGTTTGCCTGGTGGTTTGTCTTTTGGGTTTTATTTTTTGGGGAGTGTGCGTCTCTTGAAACGTTATGCTGATGATTTTTAGCAGTGAGTAGCTGTCAGCAGAGAGTATCAGCTGAAGGGAAAGGCATGGGAATAGTAGGGAGGTTGGAAGTCCGGGGGAGGTGGGAACCGGGAAAGGACTGTTTCCTTTTATATCCAGTTCCCAGATGAGCTCGGATTTCAGTTTTCCTCTGGCACTCACTCACTGCCAATGACACGGCTAAACAAACTGGCTGCTGCTTGCACAGGGCTGTAACTACATCTCTATCTCCCTGACACCACCTCCATGTCTCTAAGAAGCTTCCAGAGTGGGAAAGCTCCAAAAAAAAACCCCCTGTTCACGCGACCATCATCTCTAGAAAAAGACCCAGGGGTCGTTCACCAAAATTCCAATTTTAATACTTCTGAGGAGCTTTGCAGCTCTCCCGCTAAGCCTGACGCTCTGAATTTACTACTGACATTTAGCATTCCTTCTTTTTTATAATGAAACATAAGGGGGGAAAAAAAAGAAAAGGAAAGAGGAGGAGGTTGGAAACTTCAGGGTTGGTAATTTGGAATCGCCCATTTGCTGCTCCAGGAGCTTTCTAAGTTGCCAGACGCTGAAGGCAGTTTGTGTTCCCGTTGCTGATGCAGGACTGCAGTGCCAGGTGTTCAGCTGGAGCAGTTTTCCATGTTTGCTGATGAACGTGGATGGGAGAAATCCTCTGAATGAGGACTAAAAACTCTAATGACATCAAATAAAATTAGTCGACATCAAATAAAATTCCCCTGTGCAAGGAGTTAGCACGAAATTCAGTGTAGCACTAGAATCCTATTAAGAGGAAATTTTGCATCAGCCTTGTACAAAATTCTCCCGAGAAGAATTAATGCAATCCCTAAAGAGTTGAAACTGGAAGTTTAAACCCTCCTAGGAGCACTGGTGATCTCTTCAAAGGGCCTGATCTCCATCAAATGTGCGGTGCTGAGTTTGAATTTTCAAATAGGATGGGTCCAGCCTCCTCTGTTTAAATCAGACTGCTGGTAAAGAATGAAGATCATTTCTATTCCATGTACTGCACGGTCATTCTACTCCTTGTTACTTGTTTTCCTGTTAATAAATACCTTGTAAAAGTGTCTGCAGTGAACCCAGTGACATTGTGGTGCTCTGGATCAGATGCTTCAATGATCTAATTCACTCTGGCTCTGATCTGTATTTTTGCCCTCAAGGATTCAGAAGTTTCTTTTAAATATCTTCAGCTTTATTATCTCTCCCCTCCAAAACGTAGCTGATATTGAATTAGTCATTAAGTCGGGAGCTTATTTATAGCTCTAAAAAGCACTGAATGCTTGGCTTGGAGCAAGTAGTAAGAAAAATAAAATTATTTTGTTGATAGTCACAGAGATGTTAAGGAATTGGAAATATCCTGCAAGGTTCTAAATCATGGGAGAAAGAGGGGTCAGCTCTTCCAAAGTCTTGCTTGCTGCTGCTCATGGCTGGGGCATCTCTAAAATCCTTTATTCCCAGTGAATTTGGTGGCGATTTCTGAACTTTCCCCCCTTCAAATCTGCATCAAAAGCACCGTGGGCAGGAGATGAGGGGGAAATTGTGGCCCTCTGCCCCCTCAGGTGAGAATCCACCTGCAGAGCTGCCTCCAGCCCTGGGAACAGCACAGGGAGCACATGGAGCTGCTGGAGAGAGGCCAGAGGAGGCACCAAGAGGATCCCAGGGCTGGAGCAGCTCTGCTGGGAGGAAAGGCTGGCACAGCTGGGATTGTTCAGCTGGACAAGAGAAGTTTTGGGGGGACCTGACTGTGGCCTTGCAGGGCCTGAAGGAGCTCCAGGAAAGATGGAGAGAGACTATTTCCAAGGGCTGGAGGGACAGGACAAGGGGGAATGGCTTCAAACTGTTCCTCTTGCTGGAAATTGTTGACCATTTGCTTCTGCCATGGGCAGCTGATCAACAGGAATGCATTGGATTGTGAGGATATAGATGATAATATTTCATTATGCATCAGGTGAAACCAGTATTATCCATAGCTTTTCACAGAGTCATGGAATGGTTTGGGTTGGAAGGGACCTTGAAGCTCATCTCATACCAACCCCTGCCATGGGCAGGGACACCTTCCACTTGCCCAGGTCGCTCAGAGCCCTGTCCAACCTGGCCTTGGACACTTCCAGGGATGGGACATCCACAATTCCTCTGTTCCACTCTTCCCCTCTAGCCAGACAGAAACGATTTAAACCAGTGGTTTATTATTTTAATGGACCAGCAGCCAGGGATGGTGGAACTTAAGCTTTGTTGAAAGGGAAAATGGCACTGATGAAAGAATATCCTGCTCACCACCACTTTCCAAGTAATCTCTGCCCAAGCAATTTGAATTCTTCCCGTGCCATCAAACCCAAGTGAGGACACAAACAGGCTCCTGCCATCTTATCTGCTCTGGGAAAATCTTCACTCGTCCTCTGGGTTGTTCCATCCTCCCTTTCCCCCTCTGAGTGCTGATCGCTGGGGACATTCTTTCGGTTGCCCAGAGCTCTGTGCCTCCCCCAGCAAAGGTTTAATTCATGCTTTCACATTTGGTGTGTGTCCCAAGCGTTTGCTCTGGCTGAACCCTGCCCATGGTGAGCCTTGAGACACAGCCCAGCTGCTGCCTGGTTTGTTGGTACTGTCACAGTAAGAAAAATCTTACCTTTTCCTTCTGCAGCACAATTCCATGGAATTTACTGCTTTGCCTCAGCAGTAATTTTTTTTATGCAGCCCTCGCCTGATTTTTGCTGTCAGACCTGCTGCTGCCTGAGCCTCCTGTGCGTCGCAAACCTCGAGGTGAAGAAGAATTGCTAAGCCAGGTTTAAAAGTTCTATCTACAGCCACAGGCAGGGGAGCACAGAATCTGCAGCTCTGTTTCCACGCTCTCCTCAGAGGCACTATCCGTGTGCAGCTATTCCAGGAGATGTGTCTGCTGCAGTGCCCGTGTCCAAGGGGACAAGCTGACACTGGAATTGCAGCTGACAGCACTTGAGTTCTCTGCCTGTCAGAGCATGTGATGGAACTGCTGGTACTGGCTTGTGCAGATTTTATTAACCATTCACACAAATATCGTTCTGCCTCTTCCTCCAAAAAAATCCTTTCTGCCACCTGAACGTGTTCTGCAAACAGCTGCTAAGTAGCCATTAATAAAATTATCCCTGAGAAGTTAAAATAAGAATATAAACAAGCACCTTTGAGCTCTGTGAGCTCTGGGGGTTCTGACCACTTTGGGTTAGTGGTTCCATTTGAAGTGATGTGCTTTTTTTTCAGCTCACCATAAACCTCTATTGTTGTCATAAAAACATACAGCATTTTATGATTGTTATTTTTTACAAGCAAGCACAGGTACTTTTTTTACTCACGTAAGGAGAACTTGGCCCTGATATTGGCTCAGTCGGTGCTAAGAACACCAGGGTTGGGGGATAAACCCCCAGGCATTTAAGAGCAGGTCTCAGCAATCCTTGTGTGTTCTTCTCAACTCAGAATAATCTGGGAAATTTTATTCTCATTCATGCAAAGTCATTCTTCCAGGATAACAGGCTATCACTCTACTTCAGCTCTTCTGTTTTGTTAGATTATAGAAATGCACAACCCATGATTTATTTCTCCTTTCACTTCCCATCTCGGACTGATTTCCACCCGCTTGGTGTCATTTAAATTCAAGTGTTCAGATGCCTGACGTGTGGAAGACTTGGTTTCAAACCATGAGATGGCTCATATGTCAAAATTACCTCCATGTATCATTCTGGCCAAGTCAGATGGCAAGTTCCTCAAGCGTGGCTTAGGAGTAGCATTCCTTTATTAGGGAATTATACTGAGTATTACAGCTCCAGGGTAAATGGATGGGATATAGGCTTGATGCCTGCATCAAGGGCCAGGAAAGATTTTTTTGGTGTCACAGAAACTGTGTCTTATATGTTTTAACTGTATCTGACCTGTTCCTCCTGGTCCAACCTCAATGTCATTCTGCAGTGTGGGAAATCCTGAAGCACAGGAGTTGAGCTCTGCTGGATTTTCCTCAGCTTTCACTCGTATTTATATGTTACATATCAAGGAGTAACAGCCATAAATTAAAACACAAGAAGTTCCACCTCAACATGAGGAGAAACTTCTTTCCATGGAGGGTGAAGAGCACTGGAAGAGCTGCCCAGGGAGGGTGTGGAGTCTCCCTCTTTGGAGATATTCCAACCCCACCTGGGCACGTTCCTGTGTCACCTGCTCCAGGTGACCCTGTCTTGGCAGACGGGTTGGACTGGGTGATCTGCAGAGGTCCCTTCCAACCCTGATGACTCCATAATTCTGATTCTGGGATATTTAATTAGCATTAAAGAACAAGGGACAGGGAGAAACGTGGCTCCTGGAGAGCTAAATGTCACATGGAATTAGCAGGGAAAAGGAGGCTCTCACCTGCTGAGGAGAACATTTACCTTCTCAGAGCTGTGCTGACCTCAGGCAGGATTAGCTCAGGTATCTGTGCACCACCCTCATGGATCTGGGAACAGCGTGGGAGGCTTCCTGCTGAGCCTCATTTCCCAGATGGAGGTATCAGTGCTCCCAGGGAGGACAGAGAGGAGCCGGGGGTGGGTGTTCAGGGGGGGTGGCAGCGCTCTGGGTGCTGAAATGTTGGAGGGCTCTGCTGGAGAACTGGATCCACCTTCAGGAGCTTCCAGCTTTCAGGAGGAATTTCTTCACTGAAAGGGTGGTCAGGCCTTGGCAGGGAATGCCCGGGGAGGGGGTGGAGTCCCCACCCCTTGAGGTGTCCCAGGAAGGACTGGATTTGTCGGTGCTCTGGTCGAGCTGACACAGTGGTGATTGGCCGAAGGCTGGACTCGATCTTGGAGTCTTTCCCAACCTAAATGATCCTGGGATTCTGTAAATTTGAACATACTTGAACGAGTTCTTGTAACAGCAATTTTCTTTTTAAAGAAGGAATGCTGGTTTTCGTCTTCCCTCCCCCCAGATAAAAAAGAAGCAGCAAGAGGTCGTGGGCTTTTTGGAGGCCAACAAGATTGACTTCCAGCAGATGGACATAGCAGGGGATGAGGACAACAGGAAATGGATGAGAGAGAACGTGCCAGGTGAAAAAAAGCCTCAAAATGGAATCCCCCTCCCTCCCCAGATCTTCAATGAGGAGCGGTACTGTGGGGTAAGAAACTGTTTGGATGTTTAAATACCTTCAGAGAGTTGTTTTGCACAGGAAGTGACCCTTTTCCATCAGTAAGAAGTATCAAAGAAATGTCCTTAAGACAAGTTGAGGTTGGCTGTGAAAGAACAATCCTCATGAAGAATTTTTTAAGCACAGAAAAGCGAAAAAAAAACCCCAAAGAAACAAAAAAACCCAACCCCAAGATTATTTATTTTCAAGAGCAGGGTACACATGGAGGGAAAACATTAAATTAATTTTGCATGGAAAGTGTTGATATTTTGTTTGTTTGACACAGACTCATCTGGGCTGTCAAAGAGACATCTGAGGCACCAGAGGCTGTGACCAGGGATCTTTCCTTTCCATCATATCCTGCAAATAAATAGGGCTGATTATTTGCTGGAACACTTCTAGCACGTGGCTTGAATTGTTGAAATTATATTGCTCATTCAATCAATATCCAGCTCTTCAGAACAGACCTCGTGGTGCTCATCAGATATTTTATATTTTCATACGTGCTTCTAACAGCTTCTTCCTCTCGAGACAGTTTGTTCAAACCACAGCTAGGCAGGACTGTGCCAGCCTGAATATTAGGACTGGGAATCAAAAGAGAGAACCTGAGGCCTTGTTTTCCTCCCAGTCTGGGCGGAAATGTGAAGTGCTGTGGGATGCGATCGCCGGAACCAACCCGCAAAGCGCCCTGAAATGCAGCTCACATAGCCAGCCCAGTTTTAAGTTACTGCACAAATCCAGTGTGAACTACTGCAGGGTTGTGCTGGGAGAGGAGGGATTTACATGCCACCGGGGTTTCAGAATTAATTTCGGTGCTCCCAGAGCAAAAGTTGGTAGGAGAAGTATTGGAGTGCAGTTTTTTTTTTCTCATAGGGTTCTTAAACCAGAACTTGGGGTGTTGGAGTTCCTGTGCCTTTCAGCACCCAGTCTGCACCCATGGAAAGTATAATTTGATATATCTTACTCTGGGCTTTGTGGCAGCCAATGCTGCAATAAATATTCCTGGTGTTCCCTGCAGAGTTTATATAGGGAATGAAAGAGTAATTGCCTTTTAAAGTGCTGCAGCTGGTCAGCCTTGCCAGTAAATAGTAAATACAAAGTTTTTATTCCGTATCTGAAGCTATTTCAGGAAGCCAAACAATCTACATCTTGAAATAAATAAATTTAAGTGAAGATATAGCCCTTTTGCAAAGACACCTCCATGGGGGAAGGAGCTGCAGCTACTGATCTAAAAACTAAATCAAATTCACAATTAGCCAAGAACTCTCCAGAATTCTAACACAGCCAGCTCCCAAAGCTCACAGCTAATGATCCCAGTGGGTGCAGAACAGAGACTAATTTATGACATCATTATTTCCAAATAAATAAGGTAATAAGATCATTATCAGCAGAGGAGCCTTTCCCTGTTCCCCAGGGAAGGAGCCTCAGGGGAGCTGCTCAGGGAGTGTGATGTGACGTGGGATGATGTGGCTGCTGCAGAGCGTGGCCAGGGGCTGCCACAGCCTGGATTTGTACCCAGTTCAGACCAATTTCCTGCTCTGCCCAAATCACCCTTCACCTTCAACAGCTGCAATCCCGGTGTATTTGTAAGTGGGAATCACACCCTCTGGTAATCTCCATTTTGCTGTGCCTGACATGTCAAACTCCTTACATCTCTTTCTTTTCGGTAGGATATTTTCTCTTTCATTTTCTCAACTTTCTCTCCCTACTGATTTTTAATTCCTTCATTCCCAGGCAGGACTATTTCTGTAGGTCAAATCTGATAATACATTTCATTTCTGCTCATTCTTCTTTCCTCTTTTCCTCCCTCCCCCTGAGAAAGAGAGATTTGGAGAGAGACAGGACAACCTTCAGATAGGATTGGTCTGACTTCAGCACTGGCCCTGCCTCGAGCAGGAGGTTGGACTAGATGTTCTCCTGAGGTTTATTCCCACAGGAATTATCCCACGCTCCCAGGGTTTTTTGTAAAAGATGTATGAGGAAAAAATGCAGCAGAGAAAGTTGGATTCAGAAAAGACACAGTTTACAGGGGATTGTCTCGTTATCTCCTTGAAGGTCGTTACCAGTGGCTCAGGGAAACACCTGCCAGGAACAGGGTGGTGGTTCTTGCCTCTACAAGGAGAAAGCTCCCTGGAGACCTTCTCCAATGTCCTCTCCTGCACTCCAGTGACATTCTGGGAGTGGTGGTGGTGAGGAAAGAGGGGATAGTGGGGACAGGTGAGGAGTCTTCTTTTTCCTACTGGAATAGAGTGACATAACAGGCAAGTAAATGCAGTCCTGCTGGTTAATCCTCTTTCCTGTTGATATTTTTATGCATCTTCTGGAAAACCACTTCCCAACTTATTCTGTAAAATGGGAGTTTCTAATGGACACATTTTCATGAAGATACATAACTAGGAGCAGCTTTTCCTTGAGCTCAGAGAAGCTTAAGACCATCTTATAAACAGCTCAAATCTTATTTTTTTTTTCTCTCAGATTTCGGTATTGCCACTTGAGGAAATAGATTACAAATGGATTCATTCTGTATGCCCAGCTACAAGTACCCATCCTAATCCATCAGTGTTGGCAAATATGTCCTTATTTGATCTTTTCCTTAAGCTGCTTCTTTGCTCATGTCTAGACAGAGTCTGCATCTGTGTCACTTGCTAAATATATTGAGCACTCTGTTGCTCTTGTTTTTGCTTTGGCTTAACTGAAAAAAACTCCAGGAAAGTAGGAAAGAAATGGAATGTAAACTTCTGCTTTTCTTTGTGAGCTGAAATCTCTGCTATTCTCTGAATTATTACGCTTTTATTTGATGCTGCAATGTGCACCTGCAGCCCAGAAACCAAACTGGGCTGCATCCAAAGCAGGGTGGGCAGCAGGGCAGGGGGGGATTGTGCCCCTCTACCCCCTCAGGTGAGACCCCCCTGCAGAGCTGCTCCAGCCCTGGGAACAGCACAGGGAGCACATGGAGCTGCTGGAGAGAGCCCAGAGGAGGCACCAAGAAGATCCCAGGGCTGGAGCAGCTCTGCTGGGAGGAAAGGCTGGCACAGCTGGGATTGTTCAGCTGGACAAGAGAAGCTTTGGGGGGACCTGAGTGTGGCCTTGCAGGGCCTGAAGGGGCTCCAGGAAAGATGGAGAGAGACTATTTCCAAGGGCTGGAGGGACAGGATAAGGGGGAATGGCTTCAAAGTGAAAGAGTAGGTTTAGATTAGATATCAGGAAGAAATTCTTCCCTGTGAGGGTGGGCAGGCCCTGGCACAGGTTGCCCAGAGAAGCTGTGGCTGCCCCTGGATCCCTGGAAGTGTCCAAGGCCAGGCTGGATGGGGTTTGGAGCAACCTGGGCTGGTGGAAGATGTCCCTGCCCATGGCAGGGGATGGCACTGGATGATGTTTAAAGCTGCAGGCTGCACTACTTTACCTCCTGAAGTCCCTGTATTTCCATATATCTGGCTGTAGCAGTCCCATGACTGACAGAATCACAGAATGGTTTGGGTTAGGAGGGACCTTAAAGTCAGCTGGTGTTGCCCTGGGGCTTTGGCCACCACAGTTCAAAAGGACTCCAAGGGTGGTGTTTCCACACCTTCTCTCTGCTCTCTGACCTGGTGTCCTACCAGGCATGTGGGGAACAACTTTCCACTGATGTCCACCTGACAAATGACACCACTCCCCTCCTCCTGGACTGTTTATTTCTTCCTTCTCACACAGATATAATATTAATGCTTACCTGAAAGTGCTCATTTTTCCTCCTGCCTGCCTTAGGAACGTTTGCTTCAGTCACCATTGGGAAAGCAAGAGAAAAGCTATTCCTTGATCACTGGAATCATTCCTTTATCCCTTCCCTAATACATAACAGCTTCCTCCTCACTGTGAGGAAATGTGTGACCTCCCATTTACCGTGGGATGCCACATTTCCTGTGGGATGTCACTGCACATTCCCTGCTGCCAGAGAACATCTGATGTGATAGGAGATGTATCCCCTTCTGATAAGGGCTTGCCTGGTCATTCACACCTCTTGCCTTAGCCCTCAGGTCTGGTTATCTGCAAGTCTGATAACCTGGTGATTTTTAACACACTTGCCATCTGCTGCTTTTCCCTTAAAATGATGCATAAAACATCAAGTCCACTTCATGGCCTGTCCTTTTTACTGCCTTCTCTTGTTTCCCAGCTCTTGGCACGTCATGCCATGGTTTGCTCAGGCTGTTTTGTGAGTGTGTGGCACGTGGAGGACACGAATTTCCCGTGTTTTCATGGCCGTGTCACGTCCCAGCCCTTGGAATTGCAGCAAATCCTCCTATTTTTGTTTGCTCCCCCTGAGTTCCTGGGTAAGGTTGCAGACACTGCCTGGGTTAGATGAGGAGTCCCACAGCAACAGGAGAACAGCAAAAACAGATCATCTGAGCAATAAGTGGCCTGGGCCATCAGCAGGTTTTCTGCTCAGCCCAAAATGTGCTCCAGGGCTGCTCCCAGCCCTGCAGTTCCCACTGCCCGGGACTGTGTGAAAGCCAGTCTGTCCCCCAGATAAACTGGTGAATTGACTGTCATTTATCACGTCTGTCAAGCTCTTCCAAACTGGACTGAAATGTCGCTGAGTCCAGTCTTGTTGACATTAAGGTGACTCCCAAACCATCCACTCCAGCTTTTCCCTGGGATTACCCCTGGCCTGTAATTTATTCCCTGAAAACGCTGTAACAGGGCAATAAAACAAGTGGGGGCTAACCCAGCTTTACAAACAAGTTCTCAGGGGTGACTCAGCACCTTATTATTTACAGGCTTCTATTTCTGGAGTTATTTGGGATTAGAGGGAGGATGATAACACGGCCAAGGCAGCAGTGGAGGACTCAGCAGACGGGGTCAGTCCCCTGTCCCAGACCCGGTGTGATTGTGGGCCAGAGTTTCTGCTCAGGTCTTAAACCCACATTGATTTTCCCCTGTGTAAGATGTGAGTCCTGAGCTTTCCAGTGACCAAACAGGGACAGCAGAGCTTCCTTAAGGCATTTACCATGAGGATTTATCTGTCCACAAGACACTTGGGTTGCTACAAACATGTCACAGGGAACAGCACAGCCCCTGGCTAAGTTGGTCTGAAAAATATCTGCATTTTTTAACCAGGGTGCCTTCCCTTAAAATTAACTTTCCCTGTCATCATTTCACCTGTGCTACCACGTTGAGGGTTGTCTTTTATTTGCCATGCTCTGGGTTTTGAGGGCCTGTTTTGTGTTCTTACTCCCAGCAAGTTTCAGCCTAACCTTTAAGTGGGGATAGTTTGGCCTCAGAGTGCACAGCTGAGGCACATTAAAATGAGACAATTTTATCTGATTCTGGCATCCGTGGGATATAATTAAAGTGTAAGTCTCTGGAGAGGTTTGCCCATTTATTAATTTTATTGCCTATATGAAACTCTCTTTATCTGTGTTTTCTTCCTGGGGCTTAGATAATGCAGGCAGGAGTACAAATTCCTGGTCATTCTCATCAATATAAGATTTACCTGGGCTGGTCTCTTCCTCCTGTGCTTTTTATTTGATTTTTTTTTGATGCCAATTCTCTTACTTGTTTGGGTTTTTTTTAGGATTTTGAATCGTTTTTCTCTGCCAAGGAAGAAAATATTATTTATTCATTCCTGGGCCTTGCTCCTCCTCCAGGCACCAAGGTATGTGCACTGATGTCCTTCCAGGGGGGATCATTTATTTGATTTTAATAAAAGATGAACACAGGCAGTGACTCAGCATGTCACAAGCAATTCTTTAGATTCTGGTGCAGCAAAATGTTGTTGGTGGGTTGGGGGGATGTGGCTGCTTCAGTAAATAGTAGAAAATCCTTCTTTTCCCCCTTCTTTCACTGCAGGCTTGTTACCATGGCTCCAGCTGATGGTTTTGTTGTTGTTGTTGACACAAAGCAGTATTTTATCATGTTCAGCTCTTAAATGATACAGAATTTCCTGCTGAAATTTCTAGGCTGGGTTAGGAGAAACCTTCCCTTCCCCCTGAAGGCACCAAACAGGGTTTGTCCTGACCCCCCAACAGCAGGGCTGGGGGCTGGGGAGATAAAGGCTCACCCAGGACTTCACCAAGTGTCTCTGGCAAATCTACCCCTGGTTCTTCATCCACTGTTATTTTCACAGCATTCTGAAATATTTCTGGCCAAAGAAAAACCTGTTATTTTAGTTGTTTTTTTTTTTTCCCCACATCTCTTTTTCGGTGTGTTCTTTTCATCAGAGCCTTCCTCTGATGAGAAGTTCCACGACACAGAGCATTACAGCTCCCTTCTCCTGAGATCCTGTCAGAGGAGAATAAAATGCTGCCACCTTTTGTGGGCTGATTCAACCAAAGAAATTAATCAAGAGAGTGAGGAGAGAACTCTGCTCGTTGTGGTGACCTGGCTGAGGAGCTGCCTCGGAGCAGCAGATCCGCCTTCTGGTCCAGCTCTGCAGCCCCTGGCAGTGACACACGGCTGTAAATGCCCCTGTTTATCCTCTGATGGAAAAGCAGAGAGGAAAAGGAGCCTTTGGGAAGTGCTTGCAGAGCTACAGCTGAAAAAAGCACCCAGGGGAGAGCCCCAGTTGTTGTAAATGCCTCTGACACCGAGGCCCTGTGGGATATTAGGAGAGTCATTTAAACTTCCTGCTTTAGCTGTGCCATCCCCCACCCAGGGAAATCAAAGTGACTCACAAGGGTGATGTGAGAATTCCTTTAATTAACATCCACAAAGCCATGAAAGGCTCCCAGGACTGCAGGTACTCCATATTATAACCATTATGAAAGATACGTGGAAAATCAATGAGATAAAGAAAATTGCATTTTCCCACCTTGCCACCTCGTAGATTATCTGCTCCTTCATGCAAGGCTCAGTTAGATATTGTGTCTATGAAGCAAAGTAATCATTTTTTTAGAATTCATTCCTTCCCAGCTGGCAGCAGAGGCTGTCACAGTTTCTACTTCGTGACAACCTTGTAAATGCTGAAAATAATATGTTTGGTACGTTCTGCTGGGCAGATTCCTGCTAGTGCAACTGTGCTTTACACTGATTAACTGCTCCCAGGTGGTGGCTCCAGCCCTGCAAGTGGAAATAAGTGGGAGTGTTTGCCAAAAAAGTCCCTGTGAAAAGTGGGATTTCTGCTGTCTCCCTTTCAGAATCTGTTCCTGTACAAGTGTTTCAGCTTTCCTTGCAGAGGTGTCTCTCTCAGCACCTCTGCATGAGGGGCTGGCTCTGCTTTGTCACACAAATCACCTTCCCCCTCGCTCAGCTGTCACCTCAGCTTAGCACAGGCACAGTGGCTGGCTCGTGACAGTGACTTCCAGCAGCAGAAATCGGGGATAATAAGTCAGGTGTGGAAGGGATGGTGATGATGGCACGTGGGACAGAGTTTGCTTCTAATCCCTTCTTTAAATGTGTGTATTTTTTTTTTGGTCTGGAATGTGGTGATACTTTATCAAAGAAGCATTGAATCACCACAGGTCAGAAAATGCTTTCTAGGCATTTTTACCAGGGATTAATCCTTATAAGATTAATATGAATGTTTTATGCTCTTCTCTTAAAGCATTCTGCTTCTTTTACCATCCATCCTCTGTCTCACACTGCACCAGGAGCAGAGAAGCTCCTTAATGACCTCAGTGCTGTTTCACAGCACAATCCAATGGGATGATCCATTTCCTAAAGGAACCAGATGAGCCTTTTGTGGCTCCCCAACGAATCATAACCTCCCAACAAAACACCTGCAGTGAAATTCTTCGCCAGTTAATCGCTGCTGGTCACTGCAAAGTGCACATTTCAGTCCTGTAGCCCTCAGCCCTGACTCCCCTCAGGGTGAGGTGGCTACAGCTGCTCACCAGATCCACTTGTTTGCACTGAACACTCACTGCCCAGTGTTGGAGCTGGGCTGGTGCCAGAGCTCAATGTGCAAGTTGACCTACTCTTACAGAGGGGCTGTAGAGACTCTGTTGTGTCTGGGACACATCAGAGTTGTCACCAAGGTGCACACTGGCTCTGAGACACGAATAAAGAAGCTCTGAATACCCACAAATGTAAAGGAGTCTCTCCTCACATCAGCAGCAAACACAAAACAGCCTTTACATGCTGTTAGTTAAGTTCCTTTCTTCTTACTTATAAAGAGCTGCAATTGTTTCAGTAGGAAACATCAGATAAACATCAAAGTTAATCAGACTGGTTGTGGTTTTTCTATATATCAGTGTACCCTGGGTACTGTGGTGCTGCCTCCAGGGAGCACATGGAGCTGCTGGAGAGAGCCCAGAGGAGGCACCAAGAGGATCCCAGGGCTGGAGCAGCTCTGCTGGGAGGAAAGGCTGGCACAGCTGGGATTGTTCAGCTGGACAAGAGAAGCTTTGGGGGGACCTGAGTGTGGCCTTGCAGGACCTGAAGGAGCTCCAGGAAAGGTGGAGAGAGACTATTTCCAAGGGCTGGAGAGACAGGATAAGGGGGAATGGCTTCAAACTGCCAGAGGGCAGGGTTAGATGGGATACTGAAAAGAAATTCTTCCCTCTGAAGATGGGATACTGAAAAGAAATTCTCACCAGGGTGGTGAGGCCCTGGCACAGGTTGCCCAGAGAAGCTGTGGCTGCCCCTGGATCCCTGGAAGTGTCCAAGACCAGGTTGGACGGGGCTTGGAGCAACCTGGGCTGGTGGAAGGTGTCCCTGCCCATGGCAGGGGTTGGAACTGGATCATCTTTAGAGTCCCTTTCCAACTCAACCCATTCCATGATTTTCTGATATTATGAAACCAAGTACATCTTTACCCTCAAGGGGTACAATGTGCCCATTAAATTCAGTGACACTGCAGGAAATCAACAGAGATCTCTGGCACTTCAGCAAGGGCCAATTAGCTCACATCATCCTCTCTCCTCTTGCCTCCCCATCCCACTGGGTGTTGTGTTTTCTAAATTCACAGGGCTGAGCAGCACAGTTTTATGTTTCTAAGAGGAGAAGCAGACATAGTGCTTGTGGTAATAAGTAATTTAATCTGCCGATATGAAATACCTTCTCCCCTGAAAGAATATCTGGGCTCCCAGATACACTTCAGACACACTTCAGGGCAGGCTGGGATTCAAGGGCAGCTGCACTTTATTCCTGACTCAAAGATCACTCAAATCAGTGACAGGTTTCCGGAGGATCCCATTTAATCTTGTCTTAGTGACACGAGCAGTAATGTAGAAAGGTGTGCACATTTGAACTGTAATCAGTGCAGGTTGTGGGTTTGGGGTCAGGTGTGTCAGTCTCAGCTGCTCCCAAAGTTGGGGACGTTTCTTTTCGAAGCCACTGCCACTTTTATGCTTTCAGTGACCTCAGTGACTTACCTGAGTAAATATATTCAAATATTTTATTTAAATAGTTGAATTGTATTTAAATATATTAAAGCTTTCATCCTAGTATTCTTGATCTTAATATCCGGAATCTTGAGATCCCAAAATCCTTAGATACTTGAGCTGAAGTCTGTTAGTGGAAGGAGGCTTCTCGTAAGTTTGCTTTGAATTACAAATTGACAGCCTGTGCATTCTATTTAAGGAGAAAATGCCCTGCCAGCCAGTCTTTATAAACAGTGCTTCCTTTAGAATTTGTGGAAAATCAAATCCCATGTTCCTATGGACAGTCAGTGTAACGATGGTATTCCCAGTGCCAGAGTTCTCCAGGGAATTACCCAGAACTCTGGATGTGTGTGTGTGTGTGTCCTGGCTGATAACAAGCTACTTCGAGACTTTAGTGCTTTCAGCTACAAACTCTCTTTTTTTTGCCCTTTGAGCTGAGTAAGTCTGTGATTCATCTGAGGCAGATTTACACAGTGGGTTCATTTTCATTAGAATGCCTTCTTTGGTCTTTTCTGTGTTTTATGGATCTGCCAAAACAAATTTAGTGTGTGGATTTTAAAATGTTCATATTTGTGCTGAAAAGAAATATTGAACTTATTTCCAGACCAGGCTCTGAGCAACCTGGGCTGGTGGAAGGTGTCCCTCCCCATGGCAGGAGGGTTGGACTTGGATGATCTTTAATGTCCCTTCCCACCCAAACCATTCCCTGATTCTATGAATTTAATTTTCATTAACACCATCCTTTTCTATTTTGGGAACTTCTGCCAAGAAAGTATCTCTAAGAAGTCGTCATCTGCTAAAAAAAATAATGTGTTAACACGATGTTGCACAAGAGAATTTCAATATATGTTTATGTTACTACATATTTTCATCTTCAAATACTTTGTTGGCCAGTTGGGGGAAAAGTAGAAGGTAAATTAAACCAAACAAATGCTTCTGGAGATCTCCTTTTAATAACAATGCCACCAGCATCAAGTGCAGTGAGCCCACAGCTTTATGTGGACCTGAAATGAGACAATATTGCCAGAAAAAGAAATTATCTTTCCTCCTTCCTGCAGCTCCTCCTGCTCCATCCCAGCTGCTCATCCCTCTTCCTGAGCGTCCCCCCACGTGCTGGCAGAAACATTCCTGCAGCTGTGTGGCAGAGTGTGAAAATGGTGTGGGATAGAAATGGTTGGTTGGCTTTTTGAAGCTTTAATCTTGATCAGGCTGGGGAGGAAGGGGAATTCAGGAGCCTTTGTGCCCACTCCCCTCTCCCTGCAAGTTGCTCGCTTGTAAAACTTATTTTCCATAATTCAGCAGACGATTGCCAGGAGAGCACCAAATCTTACAGACAGGGAAGTTTCGGGAAAGAAGATCCATCCCCAACCTCCTGCCTATCATTTCTGTCCCCATCCAGCAGGACTGACCATGGGTCTGTGGGATAAGAACACTGGCTGAGGAAATCATCTGCTGTGGGGTCATTACTCACACTGATGCTGATTGGAATTCTTCTTTAGAGCCAATTTGTACTCATTTTGCATCTACCTCAGAGCTCTTCCTTATCCTGCCCCTCCCTGATGTTTACTCTGATCTATTTTGGGATACATCACATCCCCTCCCAGCATCACTGTCAGTAGATTAAAGCAGTGCAGCTTTTTTTGTTCCCCCTTTCACAGGGCAGGCCCTGCACTCCCTCAGATGTTCCTGCAGCCCCCTCTGCACCTGTTCCAGTCTGAGCTCCTCTTTCTTGAGCCTGATGGCAAAGAGAGACCCAGAGGACACATCTGAGAGTCACCTCCCCCCTGAATTCCCTCTTTCACTGGCACACCCATGGCTCAGTTGTTCTGTGCCCATTTAAACACGTCCATCTTCTCCTTCCTTTGACCATCCCTGACCAACAGGCTCCCAAAGTGCAACAGGAAAATCTCTTTCTGGCTGAAAGTACAGCAGGACTTCAACTAAAGAGCCTTTTTTAGGAGGTGCCTGGTGGCAGTGCTGGAATAAATAGCCTTGACTGACTGCTGTAGGAACAGTTTTTCAGCAAGAAAGTTGAGATTATACATGAAATCCTCTATTATCTCTGTTTTTCTATAGCTTCTTGATGACCCTTAATTGGAATTCCTGCTGGTGAAAAAGCTTTTTTTCCCTGTTTTTTGTTTGTTTGTGGTTTTTTGTTTTTGTTTGTGGTTTTGGTTTTTGTTTGGTTTTGTTTGGTTTTTTGTTTGTTTGGGTTTTTTGTTTGTTTTGTTTTGTTTTGTTTTTTGTTTTCCTGAAGCCTGAATGTGCCATCGGGGTGAACATCCATTCTATTAAATTTTCAACAGGAAAAAAATTTAGAGAATCTGCTGTGCTGAGAAGGGCTTGAATTCATGTTTTCCCCCTCACAATTTATGTTTTCCCCACACAATTCATGTTTTCCCCACACAATTCATATTTTCCCCCTCACAATTCATGATGTTTTCCCCACACAAACCCCAACAGATCCCCACGCTCCTTCCACAGGAACCCCCAAAGGGTTGGATTTCCATTTGAGTGCTGCAACGAAATCAGAAATAAAAATAAAAACACCCCCAAAAATGGCAAAGTGAAGAATTTGATGGAAATGAGTTGCTGATTATGTGCTCTGAAGGTGACAATGACCTCTCCTTTGCTGCCAGGAGACTGAAAAGTCTGATGCCAAGGAGGAAAAGTCAGATGCCGTGGAAGAGAAGTCTGAGGGCACGGAGGAAAAATCTGAGGCCACGGAGGAAAAATCTGAGGCCACAGAGGAAAAATCTGAGGCCGTGGAGGAAACTGAGCCCCACACAGAAGACAAAGCAGATGAAGGGGCTCCTGAGGAGGCTCAGTCTGATCAGGCACCATCAGAAGATCAACAGGTAACTTCTCTCTTTGTGGCAGGAGGGTTTTTACCTGTGCCAAGCACAGGGAACATAAACCCACAGGTCCCCTCAGTGTGCCCGAGGGTGGGAAGACTGATTGCAGATGAGTCCTGCTTGTCTTCTGGATGAATTTTCTTTGATATCATGATGCTGTAAAACCTAGATTAATAACTTCATGGTTTCCTTTCGCCACTTGCTACCACAAGCTTTCCTGATTTTTTTTTTTTTTTTTTTTTTTGATGGTCATTTGGAACCAGACTCTAGTTATAGAATATAATTTAGGACTCGACATCTGAGTCCTGCCTGGGTGGAAATAAAAGATTGCCAGCATCTGCAGCGCTCATAAATCTCCTTGTTAGTGTTTGCTGCAGATCTGGCAGTGGCTCCTCCAGGCTATGGAGAATCCCCTGGGCGTTGGAGAAACAGAGAGCAGCGTTTTCCTTCCTGTGGGGTCACGGTCTGACATGGCAGCCACGTGGGCACATCTCAAACTGCAGGGCACCCACAAGGGTGGGTTTATTCTGGCATTGAAGGGTGGGTTTATTCTGGCTTTTAGGGCCGGGTTTATTTTTGATGCTGCAGTGTCAGGTGACCCTTCCCAAGCAGCCAGCCCTGTTGCAGCACCTGAGCCCTCACACTTCTCTTGTGGTTTGGAGATGAGACCATCCCAG
>NW_020957281.1:6188-16922 GCF_003031625.1 Empidonax traillii | reverse complement strand
TGCAGGGCACCCACAAGGGTGGGTTTATTCTGGCATTGAAGGGTGGGTTTATTCTGGCTTTTAGGGCCGGGTTTATTTTTGATGCTGCAGTGTCAGGTGACCCTTCCCAAGCAGCCAGCCCTGTTGCAGCACCTGAGCCCTCACACTTCTCTTGTGGTTTGGAGATGAGACCATCCCAGGGGAATACCTGTCACAAATGCATCCTCTCTTTCATTAAAGACCAAAACAAATGGGGTTTGTTTCTTTTTTTTTTTTTTTTTCTTCCATCCAGCTGCAATGTTTTTCCAGAGGAAACACCTCCCTGTACACCTTTAATAATGACTGACCCAGTCCCTGTAGGGCTGGAAAAGCCCCTTTTCACAACCTCCTGCCAGCCTCAGGAACTGGGAAGCCCCATCACCAAACGGTGATGAGGAGATCCAGCCCTCAGTGGGAACAGACATTCCTGCTTAAATTGTCCCCAAGCCCTTTTTACGTCCCAGTGATTTTCAGCTGACACGTGAGTGCCACTGAATTCCTTTGTCCTCGGCTCCCAAGAGAAACCCAGCACAAAACTGCGTTTCCTCCCTGGCTGGGTTGGGTTTCTTGCCCTTCTGGCTGCCAGTGTGCTCTGATGTTCCTCAGATGAGAGCAGAATGCTGGAACACATCTGCAAATGTGTCAGCAGCTGTGTCTGAGAGGCTCTGCAGTGACATCAGGCAGCAGCACTCCTGCACAGCCAGCACCTTGCTCCCCTCCTCACACAATGGGTGGGAGCTGCAAATGGGAAAATAGATTTGTCCTTCAGTTTCCCAGGCAGGGGAGAAGAGCACAAAAAGCATTTCCCTCCCTGTTCCACCCCCACACACACACTTCTCATGTCACCCAGGACAAATCCTTTCAGCCACGTGGCATCTGCCTGCCTTGCTAGAGCTCATCCCAATTATCACTTCTGTTGGGATGGCATGAATCATTCTGTAGGAATTCTGCTCTCCTCATTCACTCCAGGCAGCACACAGAGGGCGAGTTTAGATGAGAAGAACAGCTCTGAGGCAGCTACAGCAAGATGAGTTCCACCTTTTGTCTCTGCATCTCCTTTTTGTGCCTATAAAAGAAAGTTTTAGAGTAACAATTTCTTACCTGGTCAGGGTTTTCGGAAGGTAAATCCACTGAGAGACTGTCAGGTTGCCACTGGAGTATCTCCATTGGGTTTTAAATCCTAAAGGATACACATAGTAACAACACAAAAAAATGGAGAAATGGCAGTTTAATGTTCTGTGTCTGAGTTAATCTGCCAGAGGGAATTTAGTCTTGGCATTTTGGCCCTTTTCAGCACCAGTTCCAAAACCATCTCCAAAATGACTCCTTCAAGCTGGGTGTAGCCAAGCCAGCTCTCCTCCGGTGGCTTCCCCCCCAAAAAAAAATTATGGAACTCCCGTGAGACTCCTGAGGCTCCAGCATCTCCAGCCCCTCATCCACACAAGAACCCTGGGAAACCCAGAGCTGATGCTGGGATAGAAAGCTGCTCCCACACATCCAGCAGTGACAGGAGCAGCTCTCAGCCTGGGCCACTGAGAGACATCTGCACTCAAATTTCTTTAGATTGTGGAATTTTGCTTCACCTTAAACCTGCTGCAGAACATTCCTTCCCTAATCACTTCAGCCTTAACTTCCTTCTAATCTCTTTTTTTTTTTCATTCCTAATCCCTACTCTCTGCTGAAGAACATTAGGAACCATTTTGCTTGGATTTAGTATCCCTTTTCCCTGCTTTGTCAATCCCTTGGTCTCTGAGTTTTCTGAGGAAAGGACCCTGAGCTCCTCTGCACGTGAAGCAGCAAGGGCTCTCTGCTGGTCACAACCAGCTTAGGGTCTGACATTAAGTTCTATTCACTGCCCATTTATATTTTTTTCTCTTTTTTTTTTATCTCTCTCATCACTTCTGCTCAATGCACAGCCTAAACCCAGCTTGGATTGTTCCTTATTCCCCAGCCAAGGCATCTGTTCCAGCCTACAACACTTAACACAACCGCCAGCCAGATTCTGAGTGATGAAAACTAACACAGATAAGACTCTCTATAAATCTGATTTAACTTGCATTTTGCAGACCAACTAATTACCAAAAAAACCACAAAACCTCCCCCTGAACGAGCAAACAGAATCTCAGCTCTGAGGCCTTGCTTGTCAATGAAGAAGATTCAGTTGAACTCACTGAGAAAAATGGAGCTCCATTTAGTGATTTTATAGCCCTTTTCCTGAAAAAAAAAAAAGCTTAGTTTAAATGTGCTCTGTGAGTTAATCTGGAGGACATCATCTCAAAGTGAATCCACTGAATGCCACATAATTTCCCTAAATTCAGTGTTTGATTTCTGCTCTGTGTTTTTTTTCCTGTATGACCTCTGCTATTCTGTCTTTGATTTGCCTTTTTAACATTTTCTTTTGTGTCTCCTGTGTAGGAAAGCAAGGAAGAACATGCAGCAACAGGGGTAAGTGTACTTGGACACTTTGTTTTCACCTTTTGTTTGTGTGCATTTAATTCCCTTTCAGTCCCATTGCTTCACTCAGAACTTGGTAAATCCTTATTCACAAAACTAAACATAAATCCCATTCTGCTATTCTAGTATTGGTCATATCACAGCCTTATTGTCTGGGAACAAAGACAGGCCTTTAAATCATTTAAAAAACCCTCTGTAAATGGAAGAAAAAATTGCATTTCAGAGTCTTCAATAAAATTTGCCAAGGACCTCCAAGGCAACTCTATCTTTGACAATCAATGACACCAATGTATTGGTGATGTTCCTTTGGCATAAGAACTTCTAATCCAGCTGACCCGTGAGGGTGTTCATCCTGCCTTTCTGGTTGTGCAGGGATAATCCCTCAGTGCAGTGATTTTCCCTGAAAAGTAATGATTTAAACCAGGAATCTGATTCCAACAGGTCCATTCCAGGCACGTGTTTAAGCAGGATTTTACTGCAGAGACTCAAATGTGACTCTTATTAAGACAGGAGGTGTCTGAGGGGAAAACCAAAGGTCTGAGCTGCTCATATAAGACCTGCAGTCCTGACTGAGAACTAATTCTATATTATTTGATAAGTTGATTATGCCAGGAAGGAATTCACATCACTTTTGCAGCCCAAACATTACATGAAGAGATGATGTTTTGATATAAAGCTCATTTCTCCACATAGGAATGCCTTTGGACAAGACTTTGTTGGAAGAGAAGGAGCAGAAGAGCCTACAAAGCAGATTTCAGCTGTTTTTCAGGGCAGAACAACACTCCAAAGCTTCATTTACTCTTGAAAGGCAGCAAGCACAGATTGTTGTCTGTGCTGCACAAATTCAAGCTTTCAGATAACTGTTCCTTTGGTTGACTGAGGCAAAGGGCTGTTGCCTTCAAATTGTGCCATTTCTTCCACATAAAACAGAGAAATAAGTTTTGCAATTGAACCAAGGCTGTGCTATCCGACTCTGATTGATTTTTAGATCATTCAGGGGTCCAGTTCGTGTGCTCCAGGAATCTTGTTCAATCCTCCAAGAAATCACATAATTAAAAATACTAAACTTTATGTCATGTATTTCACATTCTTATTTTGGATTCCTATATGGTAATTACAACTATTTTCTCTAAAAAAAAAAGGAAGAAGAAGAGAAGCAGGAAGAGGAAGAAGGAAATGAAGAGGTAGAGGAGCCAGAAGAGTCTTAGTGCAGCTCCCTGTGACACATTATTTCTTGAACAGGTTTTCAGGTAATTATTGGGAAATTGAGCACAGCTTCTAAATATTCTTAAAGTAACATAAACTTGATAAAGAGGTCAGTATTAAGTGCCCATTAAGACTCATTGCAGCTTCTCTTCCATCTAGAATAAAAATTCCTCCCTTACTCAGCTTCTGATTTCACTGACACTTTTAGGAGCTTCATGTCCCAAATGAAGCCCTTCTCTCAAATTTAGTTGAAATGTTAAAAAGGAAATTACTGCTTAAGGGAGAGAAGCCTGACCAGAAATATGACACAACATAATCTTTTTCTGGTTGCCTTCGAAATTAGACCAAGTTTAATTCCAAACAGGAAGGGCCTCTGGAGCTGTGTGGGTGTCCAAGTTCTCTCCAGTTCTGTGGTTTCACATCTTTGTTTTGTGATTCTTCATCCTGCTGACTCTTCTCCTCTTCACTGAAATATGGATCAGGCAATAACTTACCGGGGGAAAGTTGTTAACCTACAAGAGAGTTGGAATTGCCAGCAGATTCTCCCTTGGGAGTTGGGATTTCCTCCCAGTCACAAAGCAAAAAATGCTCTTTCTAGACCTGGGGGGATCCATGGAATCATGGAACAGTTTGGGTTGGAAGGGACCTTAAAGATTGTGTCATTCCAACCCCCCTGGCATGGACAGAGACATCTTCCACTAGACCAGGCTGCTCCAAGGCCCATCCAACCCGACCTGGACAGGATTCCCAGCTAATTCAGGCTTTGCCAAGGATTTCACAACCTCAACTGGTGGGGCCTCAACTGGACAGAAAATCCATCACTTCTTTCAAACTGCCTCTCCTAAATCTGAGTTCCTCTGTTGCATGGGAATTAATTCACCCCAGTATTTCCAATATTCAGACATGTAAAATCATTGCTGAGTTCTGACCTAATTGTCTTTATTTTCGTTCAGGAAGCACCAGGCTGGAGCAGCCCCGCCAAAGAAACTAAAATCCCTCCCTCGAGCAAACCACCACTACCTTTTGTGCCTGTAGACTTCTGAACCTAGAAATGCATAGCAGAACACACCACTGTGTCCTCCCTGTGCCCTTTATATATATATATATATATATATATTTGATAATCAAATTGCTTGTTCAAATGGGTCTTATGTCGGATGGATCACATTTCAGTCAATTGTTGTATGTTGGAATAGTGTTGTCCACGTCACATTTTAAGCTCCTCAGGGCAGGAACCACGTCTTTCTCCGTGTTTATGCACACTGCCAAACACTTTGCTGCCACTCAGCCACAGGGATGTCCTCAGAGAAAGAGAAATTCAGCCCCCAAAACTGCAGAGAGGCTTCCTGTGCCCAAGCCATGCGAGCCACTTCTCCCTCAGCTGGCAGGTGAAAATGATTGAGATTTCCATTGTGCAGCAGGTTAAATAAATGTGTTTTCTGTCATATCTGCTCTTTGTCTGCAAAAGTGTTTATTTAACCCTTCCTGCAGAGGTTTTCTCTGTTGTTGTGGGCCAGGCTAAGTCAGGGAATTATAGAAATGTAAATGGTTGGGGTTGGAAAGGACCTCAAAGATCATCCAGTCCCACCCCCTGCCATGGGCAGGGACACCTTCCACTAGCCCAGATTACTCCAAGCCCTGTCCAACCTGGCCTGGGACACTTCCAGGGATCCAGAGGCAGCCACAGCTTCTCTGGGCAACCTGTGCCAGGGCCTGCCCACCCTCACAGCCAAGAATTTCTTTCTAATACCCAATCCAAACCTACTCTCTGTCAGTTCAAAGCCATTCCCCCTCGTCCTGTCACTCCAGGCCCTTGGAAATTCTCTCCACCTTTCTTGTCAGTCTGGTCAGAGGGAAGACCTGGGGGTGTAAGAAGAGGTGCAGAGAAAACAGCAGTTGGAGAGGATGAAACAGCTGCTCCATGAGGAGACTGCAAAGACTCTTCAGTTTGGAGAGGGAGCCAAGCAGCAAAAATCATAAAGGCAGGGCCCAATATGAATGCAGAGCTGTGAGTCAAAAAGTCCTGCAACACCATGATAAAAATGAGTGGACACAATGAAATGAGTAGATCAGCTCAAAAGAGATGAGAGAGAGTGTGGGGAGTCAGGAAATTCTGGAATTAGCTGTCACAGGACGTTATAGAGGCTGAAAATGTCCGTGAGGCCAAGAAGGTGTTGAGCAGTGGTAGGAACAGGAGGCTTGGAAGTGGATCCTACAGCTACCAATATCCCTAAACCCAGTAAATTGTGGGTCAATCCCCCTGGCAGTGTGGTAAATCCAGTGTTTGCTGTGCGACAGCTGGCATGGCCACGGCAGTCTTGATGTATCCACGAGCTTCCCATGGCTGATGAACCATGGGCTCCACTTTTCCCCCCAAAACAAAGAGCACTCAGCACATCAGGGAGCACCACAGGCTCTGGGCTGGAAACAAAGCCCACCACGCCTGTGAAGGCAGAGGTAGAGCCACCATTTTCTCCAGAGGGTGTAATCTGGAAAGGCTGGGAGGGAATGTGAGGAATGCTAAGCCTCCCACGTGGGGGTGACTGCTCTCCCCTGGCCCTCAGCTGGTGACTGAGGTGCTCAGAGCCTGGTGGAGCAGCTCCTAGGGCAACCCTTGGGATCAGCACTTGCTGTTCATTCCTCCTGCCAGAGGAAGAGGAGACTGTGAGTATGCAAAAGGTGAAGTGGGAGCTGCTGCTCGCTGATCTGAGCCACGACGTTAATTCTGCTTACATAAACTTAATACTTTTCTGCAGCAATTTAGCGCGACCGGGCAAGGAATTAAATCTTTTCTATCCGCAACTGAATGAAAATCAGGAGAAGGAATTTGTGGGCTGTTGGCTTAAGTGCATTTGGAAACATACTGTCTGCGTTTTAGAATCGTTCCTGTTTCACTGGGAGAAAGCAACTGCAGCTGGTTAACACTGTGCTCCTGGGGCACGGCACTTCCCAGGAATCTGTGGATGCAAAACCATCCCAGTGCACCCCAGTGAAACACAAACTGCCTTTTTTTCTTGGTGACACTTTGGTATGTGAAGCATTTTCCCTGGATGGTTGATGCTAGAAGCTTCCAGTCTACTGAAACAAGCTAAAATTAGAAAGGCTTGGAGCTCTGCTTCCTACAGATCCATATATGTCATGGGATGGGGCTGTTGGCACTTTGGAATGATTGATTGTCAAGTTTGACAGGCTTAAAAGAAGTGATTTCAAGTCTCATGGCAAAGCAGCTAAGTAGATTGGGTTCGTCAATTGTTTGTTTTCCTAGGGAAAAAAAAAAGAATATTAGGAGCTTCATGGTGTTGCTGGCAATAAAGGGTTTGGAATAGCAGCTCCAGAAGGCAACTTGGGCCGTACTGTCCCTTGGATGAGAGCACCTGCGAGCCAGCAAATTGTGTAAGAGGTTTTCTCCTGAGAAAACCTGGAAGTGAAGTTCACTGGAGGGAAATTAAAATGCCCAGGAGCTTTGGCAGGGCAGCCCCAGCCCCCAGCCAGTGTTTCTGGCCCACTTTCAGCCACCACATCTGCTCACCCACCTTCCAGGTAATAAAACTCTCTCCTGGTCTAGGAAGGAACTGTGGAGTCCTTATCTCAAAGAGACAAAGGATGACTCCCTGAGAACAGCTGGAACTCCTCTGGGGGCCATGATTTCTTTTGGGGCACAGCACCTTTCTCTTCCAGGATGTTTGTTTTGGGAGGGATGTAACTCTGTCACCAGGTTTAAGAGAAGCTGAGTTTTGACACCAGTTCATCCAAAACCCATTTATGACCACAGATTACTCATTGAACTGCCTTGCACCTTAATTTCCCCTTGAGAGTGAGAAAGATTTGAGGGAATGAAATCAAAGTATGAATGCACTGATTGGGATATGAAAGTATAGCTGCACCTTCTTCCCTTGGTGAGGTTATTTCCTTCTGAGTGGCCCGTTCCACTTTAAAAATGATGTAACTTCTTTTTTTCTTTTTTTTCCCCATCACGTTTTACAAGGTGGGCTCAGATTAAATATTGACATTTTTTTTTCCCCTGCAACAGTGGCCAGGCATTGGAATAAGTTGCCCAGGGAGGTGGTGGAGTCACCATCTCTGGAAGTGTTCCAGAGGCACCTGGATGTGGCCCTTGGGCACACGGATTAGGGGTCATTCTGGTCAGGGTGAGGGTGGGACTGGACGGTCCTGAAGGTCTTTTCCAACCTCGGTGATTCTGGGATATTTTGAAGCAGAACAGAACTGAACTGTGTTTCCTCCTTCACTGAAAATGTTGAGAGCCTGTTTCTGAAACTGCAGAGGCCACTTCTGAATGTGTGTAGGGAAGGATGTCACACAGAGGGAAGGATGTCACTCAGAGGGAAGGATATCACACAGAGTGCCTTCCCACCACTAGCTGGGATTTTGCTGAGAGGTGTGGAAAAAAACCTCTCTGCATCCCTGCAGAGTAGTCCCTCAGGAAAATGGAGCCCTAGAAAAAGAAGCCTGGAGGCAGAAAACAATGCAAGAACCTAGAAGAGATTTTGTTTAGTTTTATTTTTTGTGCTGTGTGAAGTTTTGGGCCCTTCACAGCAGGAAAGACACTGAGGGGCTGGAGCGTGTGCAGGGAAGGGAAGGGAGCTGGGAAGGGGCTGGAGCAGCAGGAGGGGCTGAGGGAGCTGGGGGGGCTCAGCCTGGAAAAAAGGAGGCTCAGGGGGGACCTTCTGGCTCTGCAAGTCCCTGCCAGGAGGGGGGAGCTGGGGAGGTGTTGGGCTCTGCTCCCAGGGAACAAGGGACAGAGCCTGCTATTGCCACCCTCAGCCTTCCAAATCCCATTACCCTGAGCAAACTGGCAAGTCCCAGAGTTTTCCAGGCAGCACCAAGGACATGATCTCCTTCCTTTCCCTTCCCCTTTTCCATAAATGTTATAGCATTGCTGGATTTTAACGATTCATGTGGGCTGCATCCCGTTCAGGTGGGTCGGGTGCTGCCATCCACGTGCTCCCAATCGCATGAATCACGAAAAGAAAATTGCATCCAGCTTCTGGTCAGCCCTGGGCTGGTTCCAGGGCAGTTGTCACTCTGGCTCATCCAGAGACAAATGATGAAGCAGCTCTTGGAGGACTTTGGAGGGGGATAAGGATTTCTACCAGAAACTGGGATTCCTTCCCCCTGGGACCGGCCCAGGAGGGGGAAAGGTTTGTGTGCACAGGTTGGTGTCCCAGCCATGGGGAGCTGTAACGTGATGCAGCCGTGGCTGGGATGAGAGGATGTGCTAAGGAGTTATTTTCAGAAGCAAAGGGAATACCAAGTCACATGGCAAAGCACTGCCCTGGCACCTCCTTTGGAGCAGGTACTGTGCAGTGTTCGACTTTCTGATCCAAAAGGAGAAAAACTGTTCTGGTTATTCAGGCCTTGCACTGTCCAGGTTATGAGAGGAACCTTGGTTGGTGTAGGGCAGCAAGATTTCCAGGTTTCCAAATTTGGGATTCACAAAAACAGTGGATAATGAAAGTTGTTTCGTACTCAGGACTAGAGAAAACATAAAGCTGGAGAGGGAACTTAGTCCAGAGGAAGGAGAAATAATGGCCCTTCAGCAGATACCTGCTGGACACCACACAATAAATGGAAAATAAAGCCAGGAGAGACAGCACACACCGGATATACAGGACCTGGGAATGCCAGTAGTGTATTAGAGGCACTTGAAGAGAGAGAGTTCAACCAGTGCTGTCTGTCCTTAGCAAAGTATCTGCACTCCTGTTCTCACCGGTGTGTTTTTAACCGCAGTGACCATTCCCTGACTGTCACTAAATATCAGCACCAACCCCTTCTCTGGGTGACTCACGCTGAAAACACAGGTATTTTGGTGCGTGGTGTCTTCAGGGTGCCTGCTGGAGTCTCATCTGCTGCTCCTGGAGCATCACGAGAGCCTGGCAGACACTCGATCCCGATCCCGGCGGCGTCAGCGGGAGGGACTCGGGAATGCTCCGGGATAATCCCCGGGGAGGTGACGGAGCCTCTTTGGGTTACAGACAGACCCACCCCACAGCCACCCATGGGGTGAGCCCCCATCCCAAAACCTGGCAGCAGGGCTTTAGCAACGTGCCATGGGTGAAGGTCAGGGACTCCTAAAGGTTGGCCTGTCAGGCTGGATTTTCTGTTTCCAAATCAGCCACGGAGCCGACGGCAGAAACTCAGCGAGTGGTTCGTCCTGGCTGGGTCCCATCACCCCGTGGGGGTGGCACCTGGGCCCAAAATCCTGCCCCAGGAGGGGAAGAAGCAGCTCCAAAGGGGAGATAGTTGTCATGTCCCTTTCCCAGCCTCCTGCACTGAAACACTGAGTGCCTCTCATGTAAAGCCAATCCTCTGCTCCCCAGCACCTGCTGCAAGCTGAGGGTTTATGATTATTTTAGGCCATTTTACCCAAGGGGATCCAAGTGCTGGGCTGATTCCACTGTGTGGGCAGGAGGTGAGGGGGGGATTGTGCCCCTCTGCTCCCTTAGGTGAGACCCCCCTGCAGAGCTGCTCCAGCCCTGGGAACAGCACAGGGAGCACATGGAGCTGCTGGAGAGAGGCCAGAGGAGGCACCAAGAGGATCCCAGGGCTGGAGCAGCTCTGCTGGGAGGAAAGGCTGGCACAGCTGGGATTGTTCAGCTGGACAAGAGAAGCTTTGGGGGGACTTGATTGTGGCCTTGCAGGGCCTGAAGGAGCTCCAGGAATGATGGAGAGAGACTATTTCCAAGGGCTGGAGTGAGAGGACAAGGGGGAATGGCTTCCAACTGAAAGAGATTAGGGTTGGATTAGACATTAGAAAAAAATTCTTGTCTGTGAGAGTGGGCAGGCCCTGGCACAGGTTGCCCAGAGAAGCTGTGACTGCCCCTGGATCCCTGGAAGTGTCCAAGGCCAGGCTGGATGGGGCTTGGAGCAACCTGAGCTGGTGGAAGGTGTCCCTGCCCATGGCAGGGGTGGGACTGGATGGGCTTTGAGGTCCCTTCCAACCCAAACTATTCTGTGATTCTGTGACGTTTTGGTTCTCTGCTGGTGCACCAGGACATAAAGAGGTGACTTATCAGAGAGATGCTTCACTCTGGAGCA
>NW_020957281.1:4105-5537 GCF_003031625.1 Empidonax traillii | reverse complement strand
TGCCAGGGGAGGCTCAGGTTGGCCAGGAGGAGGAATTTGTTGCTGGAAAGGGTGGTCAGGCCTTGGCAGGGGCTGCCCAGGGAGGTTTGGAGTGCCCAGCCCTGCAGGTGTCCAAGGCAGGCCTGGCCGTGGCACTCAGTGCTCTGGGCTGGGGGACAAGGTGGGGATGGGGCACAGGGGGGATCCATGATCACGTGCCACACAAACCCTCAACAACAATAAAAACCCTTTGAAGGTGATCATATAGGAGATTTCAAGTGTGGCTTAAGTCCTGATAAATCACTGGGAAGACAGACATTCTCCTGAAAAAAAAAAGCTCTCTCAAAATCCCAACGTGAAAAAAAAAGGACATTTTTTAATTTATATAAATATTTAAAAGGCATTGATAAATATTTGTGGAGCCAGTGGTTTTGCTCGATTTACAAAATCATTGCAAACAATACTCTGAGGGAACAGAAAATAATGTAGTAGAGCAGGGCTGCAGGCAGGTGGATGGAGGACTGTGCTGATAAACAAGGTTTCCTTTGAAAAAAATAGTGTAAAACTGTTATAATTCTATTTCAGGCACTGACATGGCAACACATCATAGATCAGCTGCAGGTTTCTAAGAAATAAATGTTCAGTGGGTGGCCTTTCTTTTTCTTTTGTGAAGTTCTCCTTGGACTTCATCTTGAAACCAAGTGAGAAGAGACGAAAAGAGGAGAATACAGTCCTTTTTAAAATTTTTTTTTTTTTTTTAAATTTAGTTTTAACTTAAATGACCTTCAGCTATCCTCTTGACAAGCCCTTGTTTTGAACCAGATCAAAATTATGCTGTTTGGACACCTTGGTGTAAATAAATTTAAAAAAAACCCAAACAAACACATTAAACTCATCAGCTCAGAAGGATAAATTTGTCAGAGCCATAACTGAGCAAACAGGGGTTTTTGGCACTTCAGTGAAGCTCCATCAAAACCTTCATCTCCAACTCTGCACCAGATAATTGTGCTCAGAACAGCCAGTGCCGGGGAAACATCTGCAGGCAGATAAGGCTGGCAGGGAAGGAGCGAGAGCTCTGTTAAACCCTCAGTCACTGTTCCCTGGGAATCACATCCCTGTCTGGGTGTCGTCCCTCTCTCAGGAGTCAAGGAGAGGTGAGTTCTGTCCCCGTGGGGAGGCTGCAGATTCCCAGGCCATGGGTTGGGTGGAAAAATCCCTCCCTGAAGGGAAGTGAGGGAAGTGAGTGGGGCACAGACTGCATGGCTGTGCACTCATTGTGACACACCGTGGCTTGTCTTGCTTTCCCCTTTTCTGTTTCTTTTTTTGGTTTATTTTTTCCTTTTCCTTTCTTTCTCTATTTCGTTCTTTAAGTTTTTCCTTTGTTTCCTTTAAGCGTTTCCCTTGTTTCTCTTTTCTTTTCTTCTTTTCTTTTCTTTTCTTTTCTTTTCTTTTC
>NW_020957281.1:0-2179 GCF_003031625.1 Empidonax traillii | reverse complement strand
CCCCCCCCCCCCCAGCTTTCCTTATTCCTGCAGGCAGAATCCCTGGAGCGTGTGATTTCATCATCATCACTGTCCCAAGGCTGTGCCCAGGGCCTGTTGTGAGAGAGGACACTCGTGGGGGGCTCAGGGGTGACTGCTGAGCCCTGAGTCCACCCTGGGAGGGCAGGGAGGGATAAAATCCACGTGGAGCCAGGGTTCACCTTGCTCTTATGGTGCTGAGATGGTTTTGGCATCTTCAGAAAGAATATTAGGAAGAAATCCTTCCCTCTAAAGGGTGGGGAGGCCCTGGCACAGGTTGCCCAGAGAAGCTGTGGCTGCCCCTGGATCCCTGTAAGAGTCCAAGGCCAGGTTGGACAGGGCTTGGAGCTCCCTGGGCTGGTGGAAGGACTGGAATTGGATGATCTTTAATGCCCCTTCCAACCCAAACCATTCCATGATTCTGTGACGTTGTCGATGCACACAAACATCCTCAGGGCAGGTGCCAAAAGGATGGGGACAGGCTTTCCAGTGGTGCCGACTGACAGAACAAGGGGTAACGAATACAAAGTGAAAACTTCACTGTGAGGGTGGCAAAGCACTGGAAGAGGCTCCCCAGAGGGGCTGTGGAATCTCCTTCTCTGGAGATATTCAAAACCTGCCTGGACACGATTCTGCCAGCAGGAAAATCCTTTCTGTGCTCTGAGGGATTAAAGGAGGACGAGAAGCAGCCCCAGATCACAGGAGGCAGCTGTGGGGAAGGGCACACAACACTGGCTGCCCACTGACTCTGCTAACTGCTGATGCTGAGAGGAATTTGAGCCTTGTTGGCACAAGCTGTTGTAGAACTTCCCATATTTTGATCTGATTAGGTGAGCACAGTTCCAACCCTCCCCCTGGCAGGGGTGCTGTTACATAAATCAAGCTTCGTGTTCAGGGAGGTATCTGGTGTGTCTGATTTTGCCAAAAATGTGGTTTTAGAATCATAGATTGCTTTGGGTCAGAAGGGACCTTAAAGGTCACCCAGTTCCACCCCCTGCCATTGGCAGGGACACCTTCCACTAGATCTGGGTGCTCCAAGCCCTGTCCAACCCAGCCTTGGACACTTCCAGGGATGGGGCAGCCACAGCTTCTCTGGGTACCAATCACCACTTTTGCATCAGCAGAATTACAATGCTGTAAATCTGAGGGTAGAAACCATTTTGCTGCCTTACAAGTAGAATTTTATTGGTAACAATTTTCCTCGTGTTAGTTTAATCTGCACTTCTGTCAGTGCTTTTATATCACAGACTGTGCCCTTTGAAGGGCAGTTATTTCCACAAAAGTCCTCCTCCTGACTGAAATAAACCTGTGTAGGTTCTCTGCAGGAAAAACCTTGAAAAGTTCTCCATGAGAATTTAATTTATTGTTGCATTAAACTTGAAATTTCCACTGCAGTCAGGTTACACAGCTATTCAAACATCCCATACCTCCGCTGCAGATCACTGACCCTCTTCAGCTGCAAGAGCTTCTCTGCCTCCCCCTCCTGTCTTATCAGCACAAGTGCTCAGAGGAGCCCAAGGACAGAGCTCCCCTGCACATTTCTCACCGTGGCACCAAACAAAACACGGCAAACCCAAAGCCCAACCAAACAATGGCATCCTTTGACGGGGAGTTTGCGGCCTGACCTCATCTCTGACTGCCTCGTGCTTGAACAAACTCGGCTGTGGAAACGTGAACTGTCCCTCAGCCAGGCCAAGTCCAAGCAGATGCCAGAGGAGATGACAATACAGAGCCACCAAGGATCAGAGACAAAACAGAGCTACCAATGCAGCCAGAGTTTCAAGCTGCTGGTTTTCTCCTTGAAGAAGGGAGGAGTGGCGTGGAAGGGGGTGCCTGAGTTTGGGAGTGAGTCCAGCTTGGAAGGCAGAAATACCCCTTGGTTCAAGCTGAGTTTTAAGTCCTATGAGGGGCTGAGGGAGCTGGGGGGGCTCAGCCTGGAGAAAAGGAGGCTCAGGGGGGACCTTCTGGCTCTGCAAGTCCCTGCCAGGAGGGGGGAGCCGGGGGGGGGGTCGGGCTCTGCTCCCAGGGAACAGGGACAGGAGGAGAGGGAACGGCCTCCAGCTGTGCCAGGCGAGGCTCAGGTTGGACATCAGGAGGAATTTTTTCATGGAAAAGGTGACCAGGCATTGGAAAGGGCTACCCAGGGAGGTTTGGAGTGCCC
>NW_020957280.1:3307-39302 GCF_003031625.1 Empidonax traillii | reverse complement strand
TTGGTTATCTATTAATGTCCAATTATAAAGGAATTTGTAATGAATGTTTTCAACTAGATGGTAGCCGATGTCCAATTGTATGCTTCGTGTCACGGGACCCTGAGTAGAGATGTTATAAAAACCCTGGACGATTGCAATAAAGCGGACATATTTGTGATCTTATAGATCTGTGTGTATGTCTGGTGCCTCTCCGTCAAAACACCCGTGGGCCAGGCTTTATTAAAAACTCAGTTTTTGGCAAAGTCCTGGGTGGATATTAGAAAGAAATTAGAAAAGATAGAAGATTGGCAGGAAAAGGGATTGGATGAATTGCTGAGAGAGGCTCAGAAAGTGTATGTGAGACGAGAGAGAGAGAGTGAGAAAAGGCAGACGAGACTTTTGGTGGCAGCGGTTTGGGCAGGACAGAAAGAGGGAGTGAGGAAGACTGAGAGACCGGGAACAGAACGGGTGGACAGACGGACGGTGGAGTGTTACTATTGTGGAAAGAAGGGACATATAAGGAGGGAATGTAGGAAATGGATGAAAGATGAAAAGGAATTCAAAGAGGATTAGGGAAGTCAGGGGCTCTATGCGCTGGGGACTCCAGGTAAAAAAGAGCCCTTGATAAATTTGAAAGTGGGTCCCCAGCACCAGGAGGTGACCTTTTTAGTGGATACCGGAGCTGAAAGGTCAACTATACAGTTCTTACCACCTCGATGTGAAATATCAGGAGAAAAAGTTAGTGTGGTAGGAGCGAAAGGGGAACCGTTTCAGGTCCCTGTTATAAAAAGTGTATTAGTAGAATCAGATTGTAAATATGGGACTGGGACACTGTTACTGTTGCCTGAGGCTGAATATAATCTGTTAGGGAGAGATTTGATTGTGGAGTTGGGAATAAAATTAGAAGTTGAAGAAAAAGAGTTGAAAATTAAATTGTGTCCCCTTACAGAGGTGGACGAGAAACAGATTAATCCTGAAGTGTGGTACACCCCAGAAACTGTGGGAAAATTAGATATTGAACCATTTGAAGTAACTATTAAAAACCCGGAAATCCCTGTACGGATCAAACAATATCCCTTACCTAGCGAAAGCAGGAGAGGGCTGAAACCTGAAATAGACCAATTATTAAAACGAGGGTTGCTTGAGCCCTGCATGTCTCCTTTTAATACTCCCATTCTGCCAGTTAAGAAAGCGGATGGAACTTACCAGCTAGTACATGACCTAAGGGAGATTAATAAAAGGACTGTAAGTAGATTTCCAGTGGTTGCAAATCCCCATACTTTACTGAGTCAATTAAGCCCTGAATATCAATGGTACAGTGTAATAGATTTTAAAGATGCATTTTGGACATGTCCCCTCAAGGAGGATTGCAGGAATTATTTTGCATTTGAGTGGGAAGACCCAGATAATTTCAGAAAACAGCAACTGAGATGGTGTGTTTTGCCACAGGGATTCACCGAGTCACCAAACCTCTTTGGACAAGCTTTAGAGCGTATCTTTCGAGAATATCAACTGCCTGAGGGGGTAACATTGCTTCAATATGTAGATGATTTGTTGCTAGCAGGGAAAAACCAAGAAATAGTAAGGAAGGAAACGATTAGAATGCTAAACTTTTTGAGTATCCAGGGTCTGAAAGTTTCTAAATCTAAATTACAATTTGTGGAGCAGGAGGTGAAATACCTAGGACACTGGATTCACAGGGGTACTAAGAAACTGGATCCTGAGAGAGTTAATGGAATTCTGTCACTGAAAGCTCCCAATAGTAAGCGACAGGTGAGACAGTTGTTAGGATTGTTTGGATATTGCAGACAGTGGATTGAAAATTATAGTTCTAAGGTGAGATTTTTATACCAAAAACTGACTACGGGTGGATCCTTAAAATGGACTCAGGAAGATGATGACAAATTAGAGTGTCTCAAAACTGATTTAGTGAATGCTCCTGTTTTAAGTTTACCTGACATAAAGAGGCCTTTTTATCTCTTTGTAGCCATGGAGGATGGGACAGCATATGGCATTTTAACTCAGGAATGGGCGGGAAGGAAAAAGCCTGTGGGGTATATTTTTAAACTGATAGATCCAGTTAGCAGAGGGTGGCCTACTTGCTTGCAGGCAGTGGTAGCTGTTGCTTTAATTATAGAAGAAGCAAACAAAATAACATTGGGAGGAGAATTGAAAGTTTATTCCCCACATAACATTCGAGGAGTACTTCAACAGAAGGCTGAAAAGTGGATTACTGATGCCAGACTCCTAAAATATGAAGGAATATTAATACATTCTCCCAAATTAGAAATTGCAACCACTAACTTGCAGAATCCAGCGCAGTTTTTATATGGGAGTCCTGAAGGGGATTAAACTCATGATTGCCTTCACGCAATTGAGGAACAAACTAAGCTCAGACTGGATTTGGAGGAAACAGAATTAGAAGAAGGGGAGAAATTATTTGTGGATGGCTCTTCCCGAGTTATAGCAGGCAAAAGGAGATCAGGATATGCTGTTGTTGATGGTAAAGGACTGAGATTAATAGAATCTGGATCCCTTAGTCCTACCTGGTCAGCACAGGCATGTGAGCTATATGCAGTGTTAAGAGCATTAGAACTTCTGAGGGGTAAGAGAGGCACAATATATACAGATTCAAAGTATGCATATGGAGTTATTCACACTTTTGGGAAAATCTGGGAGGAAAGGGGACTTATCAACTCACAGGGGAAAGGATTAATTCATGAGGAACTTATTGTAAGGACTCTACAAGCTATAAGGGGACCGGAGCAAATAGCAGTGGTGCATGTTCGGGGACACCAGAAAGGAATGAGGCCCGAAATTCGGGGAAATAACTTAGCTGATCAGGAGGCTAAGGTTGCAGCCTTATTAACCGTTATAACTGACTTGAGGGGGAACAATGGACAAGGGAAGACTTTAACACCTCAGTTTACCAAACAGGAAACTGAGAAACTCAAAGAAATGGGAGTGATTGAAAAGTCAGAGGGATGGGAACTGCCGGATGGGCAACAGGTGCTGCCTAAAGCACTAGCCTGGAAAATAATGAAAGGCATGCATAGTAAAACACACTGGGGTACTCAAGCGCTGGTTGATCACTTTGCAATTAAGTATATGTGTATTGGAATCTACAATGTAGCTAAGGGGGTAATACGGAGTTGTGTGACATGTCAGAAAATTAACAAGCAGCATCTTAGGCAACGCCTTCCAGGGGGACGAGAACTGGCACATAGGCCCTTTGCAAAAATCCAGGTAGATTTCACCGATCTCCCTAAAATAGGCTGTTATAAACATTTATTAGTATTAGTAGATCATCTCACTCATTATGTGGAGGCCTTTCCTACACCCCGGGCAACAGCTAATACTGTGGTAAAAGTAATCCTGGAACATATCATACCACGATATGGTAGCATTGAAACTATAGACTCAGACAGGGGCCCTCACTTCATATCTAAAGTAATTAAAGAGGCTTTAGCCCCTTTTGGAACTAAATGGGAGTATCATACCCCCTGGCACCCCCAAAGTTCTGGTAAAGTGGAAAGAATGAATGGGGAAATAAAAAAACAATTGATCAAACTAATGTCAGAAACTAAAATGTCTTGGGTTAAATGTTTGCCAATGGCCCTACTAAATATTAGAACCCAGCCTCGGACAGACACAGGGATCTCACCATTTGAAATGTTATACGGTATGCCATATGACATGGAATGCCCAGCAAATCACCCCATACTAGATGATAATAACATCAACCCATATATAATACAATTAATGAAAAGGAGGGAAGAGCTGCAGAAGAAAGGAATGGTGACACAAAGACCTCCATTAGATATATCTATGCATTCTGTGAAACCAGGGGATATGGTGTTAATAAAAACTTGGAAAGAAACCTCTCCTACTCCCACTTGGGAGGGACCTTTTCCTGTTTTAATCACTACAGAAACCGCTGTCCGGACTGCGGAACGGGGGTGGACACATGCCTCGCGGATCAAAGGACCTCTAAGGGATGACAACTGGGAAGTAGCAGGGACTCCAGGAAACCTCAAGTTCGTATTAAAGAAAAGGAAGGAATGAATGCAGACCGACGGGACTATAAGACGTAATTTATATCGATGGTTCCAAATATCGCCTGACAATACTCTTATATATACTAATTGTGCTCCGTGGATTAGAGGACTAATACCACGTCAAACAGGAGGCTCTGGAATATATCGTATTATAGGTGACTCTGTATTCCTTCCTTTCTGCTGTGAAGTAGAGACCGATATATTAGTGCCAAATCACCATTTTTGGATTATACCTTGCCTGTGTCATCCTCACGACAGACATGATGCCTGGGTGGAGTGTAAATGCCAAATGTGTGGGGTAAAGTGGTTTTGTTATTCTGTAATTCGTCATATGCACTGCATGGTTTGTAGGGAAAGTAGATTCCTGCCTGATTATGAACTAGAAAAAGTGGAAATAATCACTATCCGCTGCGGGAGAGATTTGGGAATTCCACAGACGTGGGAAATATTTGAAGATGAATGGGAATATCTGAGGGAACAAAGTCTTAGGCCTTCCGATTGGCAACAATTCTTTGGAGAAAATTAACTAGTGGAAATTATAGAGCTCGGCTTTTTCCCCCCTTGTAGCGTATCTAGGCGACTCACCTGCAACCTTGATTCACTGGAGAATACTTAAGCAGAAAATTCTCCAAATAAGGAGTGGTGGTGGATTTAGCCCAGAAGGGGAGGGATCTGAAACAGATAAACCCTAAGGGTGGAGGAAATATTAGAAGGGACAGCCCACACTACACCCAATATCCCCTCTCATCTAACCCTACCAGTGTTTCATATTCTCACATAGCACAACTGCCTGTATAGCCCCTCTGTGGGAGCTGAGGACTGAGAAGCCTCGTAACAGACCGAGAACTCACACCTGAGAAATACGACTGCTGCTAAGAAGATGGATCGCCCTGCTGCCTCAGGCATCGAGGTAGGCAGTGGAAGCAGAGCAGTTTCACAACAGGAGTGTGAGTCGTCTGATTTCTTGGCAAGTGCTAATGAGAAACCGGAGACACTTAAAGATGGGGGTAAAAGGGAATTGACACTTACACAGATTTGCATTCCCCAGAGGGTTCCACCATCACTCCAAGTTTGGATAATTTTACTGGTGTCTGCCCCTATTGTAGTTACAACAGCTGTGGAGTCCAGCATCAGTCATCAACCTTTTAAATGTTCCCTAACACAATTTGATACTGGTCGAGTAATACGAACTCTCATTACTCCTGGAGCGCCCAGCTTTCGGGTACACCTGTGTGACTTAGTCCCTATACAACCCTGCCCGAGACTCATGGGATATTACTTTTGTCCAGCTTCAAATTCTGGGAAGTCATATTGTAATCACCCAGGGCATTTTTATTGTGCCTATTGGGGTTGTGAAACTATATCAAATTACTGGGCCCCAGGAGGGGGAAAAGACAAGGTTTTAACGGTTACTTGGGGACCCTTTGGTTGTCAACCTCCACAAATTGATAGGGTCTGGGAAATAATTCATAGAGGAGATTGTAAGTTTTTATATTTAAACGTCACAAATGTGGGAGACTTAGGATGGAATCTTGGGAAAATGTGGGGGGTGCAACTACCAACCAGGTCCTCGCTCGGATAAGGGGGGACGCATTTTAATAAAAAAAGAACCACTACGTAATGAACCATCTGGAATTGGACCAAACTCAGCTATAGCAAAAGAAATAAAAAAAGAAAAAGCTTTAGTTCCCTCTACCCCTAGGGCTATCTTGGCCACAAACTCTAATTTGGATGCCCAAATAGAAGGGGAAGTTTCAACACCTACTCCACAAGTCAATCCATTGTGGAACATATTAAAAGCTACCTATCATGTGTTGAATTTTACCAACCCCAATATAACACAACACTGCTGGTTATGTTATGACATCAGGCCACCTTTTTATGAAGCAATTGGGATTGCTACTGAGCCAACAAAAGTTACTGGTGCCAATCCAGCCCCATGTCTATGGTATGAGGAGAATAAACGAGGTTTGACTATGTCACATGTATCAGGGGTGGGAAAGTGTATAGGTAATAACCCTACCAACAGACGACACCTGTGTACCACTATTGAAAAAGACCCGAAAAGACAAAGTCCAGCAGCAGATTGGTTATTACCTACTAAGAATGCGAAATGGCTTTGTTCTCAGGCAGGCATTACTCCTTGTGTGTCTCTAAAAATCTTTGATAGCACTATTGAATATTGTATCCAGGTAATTATTGTGCCAAGACTTATCTATCATCCGGAAAACTATGTTTATGATTATCAAACCACTCAGTCTCATCATTTACAAAAGCGTGAACCATTCACAGCGTTCACTGTGGCAGCCCTTATGACTATTGGAGCGGTTGGGGCAGGAACTGGAATATCCTCTCTCATACAGCAAAACCACAGGTTTCAATCCCTAAGAGAGGCTGTGGATGAAGATTTGACTAGGATAGAAACAGCGATGACGGCCCTAGAAAAATCTGTAAAATCCTTATCAGAAGTTGTATTACAAAACAGGCGAGGACTAGACTTAATGTTCTTACAACAGGGGGGGTTATGTGCTGCTTTGCGTGAGGAGTGTTGTGTTTTCGCGGACCACAGTGGAGTGGTCAAAGATACGATGTCTAAGCTGAGAGAAGGATTAGAGAAACGACGAAAGGAGCGCGGAATGCAACGCACTTGGTATGAATCCATGTTTAATTACTCCCCCTGGATAACTACCTTGTTATCCACAATTGTGGGACCCCTGCTCCTTTTAATCATAGCTTTGACGTTTGGTCCGTGTATTTTTAATCAATTAATCGCTCTTATAAAACGACGGAGGCCACCCATCTTCTAGTATTAAGGACGCAATACGACCAAATTCCGGACGAAGAACACACTCTGACTCTCCAAAGAGCAAAAGATGTCTTAGAAAGATTTCACGAACAGAGTCAATAAAAAAAAAAAAAAAAATTAGGGAAATGTGATAAACTATATGTATTTTTAGAGAGATTGTTTTTGTTAAGCTTACTAACACTTCAGGCTATGGATGTGCCATTTCTATATGTATTTCTCTCATGGCTGTTAAGGCTACATTTTAAAGGGTTTTTTTAAGCTTAGTAAAAATATGCATTCCCCACGTAACTGTGGAATGCTGTTAACAAACTGCCGTTTGTTCCCAAGGTTGATAGTGGAAGGGGGGCAGTCTGACCCTGTAATTTACAGTACCCTGATAACATCATCCAAGGCGACAATCTGGAGACACGGAGAGGTTCCCCCTAAACAAGGAGTCAAAAGTGATTTAGGAATGTGATAAGCCTGGGAGGGGAGGAGAATACCTTTTAAATGCGCATATTCCAAGCTAGGGTCATCTACCGAACACAGAGGAAGAGGAGAAATCTTCCTCGCAAAGCCCCCAGCCCACCGACGCCAGAGAGCACTGCCCGGGAACATGTATGGGAAAAGCTTTGCAACTGAGCATGTGCGAGGAGCACATGCCCCGGACTATGTATAAATAAGAACCTAAGTACTGAGCATGTCTAAACGGGAGCCCAGAGGGTTCAAAAGGGGGATTTGAGAGGTCGAGGGCGGGCGAGCTGTGTGAGAACTTATGTTCTAACGGCTCCCGGTGCGCTGTAATTGTTCATCTACCGCTTACTAATAAATTGGCTTGTTATTTTGCATTAGCCTTCTCAATTTTCTTAAACCATCACTGGTAACTTATAACAGGCAACTGCAGAACACCCCTGATCACAAAAACTCCTCATCATGAGGCAATCATGGAAACTCTGCTTGTAATAAAACCGTTTCATTTATTTCTTACAGATAGAGGGGTGGAGAAACAGAGAGAAAGCAGAAATATAGAAAGTGAACACTTTAAAACCCTCTCAAGAGAACTCGTCCACAGAAAGAAACTTTTAATCTTCCCCCCCCCCCCCGAACATTACCAGGCATAAGGGGAGGGGAGTGCCGAGAACACGAAAGAAAAGCCTCAGAATATGCCTTTTTGTGCTGAATTTTCATGGATGCGGGGGTTCCAGGAGGAAGGCGTGTGTCACAAATTGTGGGACTGTTAAAACGGGACAAGACTTTGAATCCCCAAGCCATTGCAAACTTGCAAACACGTGGAAACCACGCCGGAGCATGGGCAGCGCCATCTTACCCATGCCAGGAGCAGAAAGTAGTGCCCTCTCTTCCTGTTTCGTGGCTTCTTGTAGACTGCCTCTGCTAAAGGCATGCGTAGAACATAATTCGCGCCGGGAGCCGGTAACTAAGCAACACCTGCTGTGCCTGCAAGCGGCAATGGTGAGATGTTTAAAAAAGATGCGGAGCGGGGTAACCGCGAGATGCGTGGCACGAAGTTCGAGAAAGCAACCACGGACCAGGTCCCCCCCCTTGCCGCGGGGACTCCCCGTCGCGGGCCATGGCTGTGATAAACTATATATTTTTTTAGATTGTTTTTGTAAGGCTTACTAACACTTCATGCTATGGATGTGTGATTTCTATATGTATTTCTCTCATGGCTGTTAAGACTACATATATACGTTTTAAAGAGTTTTTTTAGAAATATGCATTCCCCACGTAACTGTGGAATGCTGTTAACAAACTGCCGAAGCCACAATCTGGAGACACGGAGGCTCCCCCAAACAAGAGATCAAAAGGAATGTGATAAGCCTGGGAGGGGAGGAGAATACCTTTTAAATGCGCATATTCCAAGCTGGGGTCATCTGCCGAACACAAAGAAAAAGGAGAAACCTTCCTCGCAAAGCCCCCAGCCCACAAAGAAATCCACAGCCGATCGGCGCCAGAGAGCCCTTCCCGGGAACATGTATATGAGAAACTTTGTAACTGAGCATGTGCGGAGAGCACATGCCCCGGACCATGTATAAATAAGAACCTAAGTACTGAGCATGTCTGAACAGGAGCCCGCAGAGTTCAAAAAGGGAGTTTGGGAAGTCGAAGGCGGGCGAACTGTGTGAGAACCTAAGTTCCAGCAGTCCCCCCGGCGAGCCGTGATTGTTCATTTACCGCTTACTAATAAATTGGCTTGTTATTTTGCATTTGCTTCCTCAACTTTTCCTAAATTACCGCCAGTAACTTATAACAATGGCGGCGGCGGGATCCAGGGGTCTCCGAGTTAGGGCGGCCCAGAGGAGCGGGGCCGGGGCGTCTCGAGGCGGTGTGGAACCGCGCGAGGCTGAGAGCGGCGAGGCGGGTGGCCGGGCAGGCTTGCTCCAAAGCTGCGGCGCGAGTTAGTAAACAAAGCCAAAAGCGGCAATTCAGACTAGGGAAAGCGAAACTGCTTGTAAGATTCCGTGCTGCTGTAGCAGCATTCACAGAAGTACCAAGCCAAAGCAGGCACCAGAGGGGAGCGGGGCCAGGGCGTCTCAGGGCGAGCGCGACGTAGGCAGCAGCGCGCGAGTCCTGGCAGCGTGTAGCCACGCGGAACATGCACGGGCACTGCGGGCTGAGGAGGAGAGCGATGCCAGTGGTAGGCACGGACCGCGGGGCTGACAAAGCGCTCGGCAACCGCAGCAAAACAAACCAAGAACAAAGTTACACACGGCAAGCGGTTCCGTGGCAGTGAGGCGGGTTTGCACCGAGACAATAGTGTGGCCCCAGTGAAAACCGAAACTGGCGGCACGGCGCGGTGTCGTGCCGAGCCAAGTCGAAACCCGGCGACAGTAACCAGCGACGTGACCCCCCCCCCCCCCCGTGAGCGGACCAAGCCGTGGCAGTGGCGGCTCCAATTCCTCCAGGAGTGTGGCCAGCGACAACACCACCCCTTCCCCCCATGAGGGGGGCAGGGGCCCGGGCCGGGGCCGAGGCTAGTGCAGAGACTAGATGTACTGGCTCCACCCCCCCCCCTTCCTTTTTTCCCCCCCTGTACTGATACAAACTCCTATGGAGAAAGTTAACTCCAACCCAACCAGACCCAACACACTTTAATTAGGGAGAATGCTTATGCAGAATAACTGCTCATATAATATTTCCTTATCTGTGTCCTTCAATGTGAAATTCAGGTTACAGAGGTTTAGCTATCTGAAAGCTTAGGACATTCCCTAAGTCTTTGTTCTATCTCTCTGCTACAGTTATTGAAGGTATGTCCAGAACACATTTTATTACATCCTATAAGATTCACAAAGCCAAATTTAGGTGCCAATGTGTCTTTCCAAGGGGGATTTTGCTACCTTTACTCAAAGAGAACTTTGCATTACAATACATTGACTCTGGTCTGAGCAGAGCATCTTTCTATATGAGTACCTTGGGAGTACCTTGAGTCTAGAAAAAAATAGGAACTTCTGGAATTCAGTTCCCTCTTGCACATTTTGACCTCAATATCACTTATTAACTATAATCCTGTTCAATTAACAAACAAGAGTTGTAATCAGGAAACTATTTTTTAAATTCATGTTTATATTATTCTCTGCACTATTTATTTCACCAGGTAGTTAAAAGAGTTTCAAATCGTAGAATGTAGTCTCTCTTAAGACATTTTGCTGTTGAAAGAAACAAAGGGAAAGGCCTCCTTCCTCAACTGAGGGGGAAAAAAGATGCCTGTACCAATTCCAAGGACAAAAAAAATTGTTATTTAGGAACTGTAAGCAAATATTGCTTTCATATGCCCCCCCAGTAAATAATATTTAATTTTTTCCATTTGATTGAAGTACTGCAATTGACTGATCCAAGGCTGTCTATGGCTACCACAGACATAACATACATACATACATACATAGACCATAACAACCTTAGCAGTAAACCATTTAGTATCATATGACTTTAAGAAATTTGATTAACATAAAATTAAGTGCCTGAGAAACACTTCAATTCAGAACTTTAAGAAAGCTTTCCAGCTTCTGAATGATTATAGCAAAACTGAGCAAATCTCGGATTCATGTTCACCATTTCACATGCACTAGAAACACAAGTTTTTTATGTTCAGTATGATAACATATAAATGAGACACTGTTATAAAAATACTACTTTTATCCTCACAATTATGATCATGATCAGGAAGTTAAAGTTGAAATTTTAACCCAAGAAGTTTGTATCATATTTGCAATACAACTGTAATAAATGGCTCATAAGTCTCTTAAAAAACACTGCAGAAAGGGTTTAACAACCACCTCATATCACAAAAAACATACAAACGTAATATAACAGCATCTTGTTATTATATGTTTTACACATAAGTCTTGAAAAATTCTTAGAAATGTTTTTATGTAGAATAATTTAGTTAACTGTCTTTAGCTTTGTGTTTATATTGATAAGAGAAAAAAAATTTCAACATTGCCTTGTTAATACTTTTTTTAAGTTTCTAACTTCCCTGTAACTTTGTTTAAATTACTAATAGTAAAATTTGCTAAGTGTTGCTTAAAATTATCAAGTTCTTAAATGCATCTAGATAAGTTTAAATGTTATAACTATCTTGTTTAAGTAATGCAATTAGTATATTTTAAGAATTTCTATTTTTATTAATTAACAGATTGTAATAGTAACCTATCTATTTACTTTCCTAAGTACAGACTCAAGAATGTGCACATTACTTACCAGTATAATGCCTTTAAATTCATTAAGTTTCAGTATTCAAAATAAAAAAGGGGGAGTAGAGAATGAGAATATGCATGTGCTTAAGTGCTGAATCGAACAAATTTCATTTAAATTTGTTAAACCTATATACTCCTTATAATAATTCCTCTTTAAAACAAGTACAGTTGTTAAACATAAATACCAGAAATGACAAACTAACAACCTCATAACCAAACACTACATAAAAGTCTAAATCATACAACTGGAATATGAAAACAAAATAAAGATTACAGGTATGCATGAATGAAGAGAAAATGGGGGTGGCCACCCAAATGAGTGAAAGAGAGACTGTGTGGATGTATGAATGTATGTGAACCATATGCACCTTATGCCATATATCTGAAACAAGCACACTCACACAACAAACACTACCTCTAACACATCACCTTAATAAAAGACAACTCAGAACATGATGTTCCTCCCCTAAACCCTTTTTTCTTTAATAAAGTAAGTTTTCCTCAGTTATGTGTAGACCCTCAGATAATACAAGCCTTTGTTCTACCCGATTGCATAAGACCCTTAGGTAAATAAGGTTTCTGATTAATAAAGTCTTGTTATTGCATAGAACTCTTAGGTAAAATAGATTTAAGTAAGAAATAAGTTTACTATGTCTAATGAAAAATGTTTTGTTGAGAAATAGTTAAGAATTGCACTGTTTTTTTGAATTTACACTGTTTTTTATCTTGTTATTAATAAAAACGAGGGAATTGTGGGGTCTGGTTACACCATGGGTGCTAGCAAGCATCCTGGGAGTTGTAGTTTGTAAGTACTCTGTCACACATGCGCAGTTAAATGCTTGTATAGGATTGGTTGATAATGTCACGTGTTGTGATGTGTCAGTATTTGAAACCACTATATAAGTGTTGCCTCTTTCAATAAACCATGCTTTTCTTGCACACCATATTGGTGTCCTCATGGTCCTTGGGACCCCTTACTTACTATATTAATACAGATGCATTCCTTTCACACCACGTTGGTGCTTGCATAGTCCTAAGGACTCATTATTTATTATATTAATATAACTACTACAGATCCATACTAAAAGCATTTTGGAAAACAATATGAATTCTCCCACTTACTGGTGCAATCTAGGGAACTTGCTCAGTTCAACTACAATCAGCTTAGTTTTTTATAATTGCATGCCTTAGCTGTGATTTTTGTCAACTGCAGAAGGAAGCACTTATTCATTGGGAAAACAAAATGATTGGACTGCCAGCTTGGGAAAATATTCTTGCTTTTAGATGTTCCCCTAAATTTATATATATATCTGTAAATAAGTGCCACTGAGATAGGTATTACGCTGTTCCGTATCTGGATGTAAAAAACTTCTTCAAAATGTGAGGTTGGATGTGTGCTGGCCTTGGAGACTGTGGCAGGGAAGTACAGAGTGCACGAGCACTGCCTGCACTGAGCACTGCATGAGGCTCTTCCAGCTTCATCCTCTGTGATACTCCTGTTCCAAGCAAAAGCTCCTGAGACACCCAGTGATCAGTAAAGGGTAAAATAAAAGGAAAATTATCTCCAAGAGGGTTTTCATTTAAGCAGTATTGTCCCACATCGCCAGGGTCTCAAGTCCCAACTAATTTCCTTATTTGCAGGCAGGAATAGAGCAGTACTTTTTTTTTTTTTTTTTAGTTTATTCCAGAGAGTTTTTTCCTCCAATTTAAGTTGTTTTGAACTTTCTGGGATGGGTTGAAAACTCCTGACATGGAGGGATGGGTGTGTGGATTGTTTAGCTGCGCAGGAAGGCGGTGGATGCAAACGCCAGCCTGAAAGCGCATCCATACCTTGGGGAAAGCCCTGGAATGAGCTCCCCATTGTGTCATGGTTTTACTGGTCGTTAGAAAGTAAGTAGGAATTTTTCCCTTCCATTGAGGAGGACTTTCTTTTTGTTGCTGTTTCTCTCTCCCCTCTCCCTCTCCCCTTTCCCAGTGTGTGGGAAGGAGAGGGAAACCCAGTTTTTTTTGGTTTCTCCATCACACCCCGGAGGGTGTTACCCCCACGTGGCAACGACCAGTGATTCCACAGTGCCCCCTGCTGACCAGCATAGAGAACTGCAGGTTCTGAATCTCCAGTGATCCAACAGTGCCACCTGGTGACTGGCACAGGACACTACAAACTCTGCATCTCCAGTGACCCAACTGCGCCTCCTGTTGACTGTGGTTGGAATTGCACCAAAGGGTGCAAACAACTGTTTACTTTTTTTCTTTGTTTATTGGTTTGTTTTGAAGGGGATTATCTGTGGATATAGGAGTATTGTTTGGTTGTTTTACTTTTTTGTTGTTGTTGTTTCTGCCAATACACACATACTTTTTAATAAAGGGCTGTTATTTTTCCTTTTCCATATTTTTTTTCCCTTCAATCAGGGCCTTCTAATTTCGGATTTATAATTACGTAGAGGGAGGAGTTTGGGTCTTTTCTCATAACTCATCCTTAGCAAAATACCTGTGTCTCATTTAAAGTGGGACACATTGCTTTTCCCCCTCCTAATCCAAGGAGCAATCCCAAATGCATCCCATCCAAGTCACCTGACCAAGTGCCTTTTCTTTTGCAGGCAGGACAAGCTCAAAATCCACACGACAGAGCGACCATGTCAAATTTGTGTAAAACTATGACCTGAAGAACCACATGCACATCCACATCGGCATCCGACCCTACCAGTGCAAGTTCTGCTACAAGAACTTCACCCACTCCAACCACCTCCATTGCCACATCAAATGCCAGAGCTGATGGATCATGCAACCCTGGCAAAGATGCAAGTCGGTCATATGGAGGGCAGTTGGCATTCTCTTTTCTCCTGGTGACCCACCAGTGGAGAAGAGCTTTGTGATGCCACCAATACTGGAGGAGATGAGTGGTCACCTCAGTGGCATGGCCATGTGCCTTCCTGGTCCCAACCCCAAGCACTTTTTGAGCAAAGCCAAGACCTCCTTCAACCTGCAGGAGCTGGACAGCCAATGTAAACAAACCCAGATAAAGCTCTTCAGGCAAGCCCAACTGGATATGGAGAGGAATGCGGGCATCTTTACCTTCACCCTGGACCATAAAGAAAACCTCACTGTCCAACCCTTCTTCCCTCTTTCCAATCTTTGGAGCATGAGTTTCAGCAGCTTGGCACGGCTCAGCCATGTGGCTCCCATCCAGTTGGCAACCAGTCACTAGTGGTGTCCCCCAGGGATCGGTGTTGGGCCCAGTCCTGTTTAACATCTTTATCAATGATTTACATGAGGAGATTGAGTCCACCATTTTGCAAATTTGCAGATGACACAAAGTTGGGGGGGAGTGTTGATCAGCTGGAAGGCAGGAGGGCTCTGCAGAGGGACCCGGACAGACTGGAGACATGGTCTGATTCCAAGGGGATGAGGTTCAACAAGGCCAAGTGCTGGGTCCTGCACTTTGACTACAATAACCTGTAGTGGATTTGTTTGGTTAAACATCATTTCCTCTTCCCGGTCAGAGAGCTGGACTGGGTCGCCTGATTCATATTGACCAAAGAGATATTCCATACCATGTTACGTCAGCTCAGATATAAAAGAGAGAGAAGAGGAGGAAGTTCCTTCTTCTTCCAGGATAACTAGCCGAGGGGATAACTGTATCTCGGAGGAGAGGATGATTCATTTCATGTGGGGAAGTAAAATTTTCTGTTGGTTCTCTTCACTGTATTTATAATGCTTTTAGTTTTAGGGTTTTTTTCTTTCCTTCTCTGTGTAAATATAAACTCCCCTTTTCTTAGTGAGTTTCTGTTTTACGTTTTTTTTTTCTTTTTCTCCTCTTCCCTTTCCCTCTGGGTGGGGGGGAGGCGGTGTTTCTGTGTGGTCTGGGTGGACACTTGGCATCCAGCCAAGGTCAAACCACTACACAACCCCATGCAACACTACAGGCTGGGCACAGAGTAGCTAGAGAGTAGCCAGGCAGAAACGGACCTGGGTGTTTGGATTCACAGGAAGCTAAACATGAACCAGCAGTGTACCCCGGTAGCCAAGAAGGCCAATGGCATCCTGGTCTGTATCAGGAACAGTGTGGCCAACAGGACCAGGGAAGTGATTCTTCCCCTGTACTCAGTGCTGGTAAAGCCACACCTGGAGTACTGTGTCCAGTTCTGGGCCCCTCAACTTAGGAAGGATATTGAGGGGCTGGAGCAGGTCCAGAGAAGAGCAACAAGGCTGGTGGAGGGACTTGAGCACAAGTCCTATGAGGAAAGGCTGTGGGAGCTGGGGTTGTTTAGACTGGGGAAGAGAAGGCTCATCACTCTCTACAAGTCCCTGAAAGGAGGTTGTAACCAGGTGGGGGTTGGTGTCTTCTCCCAGGCAGCTATCAGTAAGACAAGAGGGCATGGTCTCAAGCTCTGCCAGGGGAGGTTTAGGTTAGATATTAGGAAGAAATTCTTTACAGAGAGGGTAATCAGGCATTGGAATGGACTGCCCAGGGAGGTGGTGGATTCTCCATCCCTGGAGGTTTTTAAGATGAGACTGGATGTGGCACTTAGTGCCATGGTCTAGTAATCATGGAGATAGTGGATCAAGGGTTGGACTTGATGATCTCAGAGGTCCTTTCCAACCTGGTTGATTCTATGATTCTATGATCTCAGAGGCGAGCAACTAAACCTGTGCCCAGTCCCACCATGGGTCTGTCCCCTTCCCAGTAGGGTGACCAACTCCCTCAAGGTCCCTGCCTGCCCTTTTGCATCATCTGGCTCCCCATGAAGCTCTTAATCCCCTCGCTACCATGGCCTGCCATGAGGACTGGGGCACGGGGCAATTCCCAGGGCAGTTGGTTGGGTAGGCAGATGGTGCACCCCATGGCCACCAGCACTTTAGACTCTAAAATGCACTTGGCTCTGGGGCTGTGGGGCACTCGCTGCCCATTCAACCACCCATCAGTTGTGTCTGTCTGGGAAAGTCAGGCCAGGATTGTTGCTCTCTTCAATGCTCCTAAAAATGTCACTTGCCTTAGTCCAGGGCATGACCATCACACATGGCTCTTCTGAGGGAAATGTTTCACATTTTCCACCCACGGGGCCCACTGGACAACAAGACATCCAGACTTTTTATGTTCCTTGGCCCTTTTGGTCAAAAGGACTTTCCTGTTTTGTTTTTTTGTGTTTTTCATTAACTCCCATGTCTGGCAACAAAATTTATTCTACAAGGGAGAAAGGGGAGGGTCAAGCAGCCATGTTGGGAGGGGGAGGACTATTGCCTTTCTCAGCAGTTTATCAGATTTGCTCTGCAAGATGTTGGGACACTAGAAACATTTTAAAAAATCACCCAGGAGCATAGCTGATTGGAAAAGGGTTTTTTAACTTACTTTGGCTATCTCAAAATTTCAGAAGGAGAACCAAAGACTGTTTTGAGTTTTTTAATTTCAGTTGCTTGAAAAGGTGAAGGAAAAGTTTTTGAAAGATCAGAAATTTTTCAATTCTGAGCTTTTATTAAACCCTTGCTTTGCAAAAATAAACCATATGGGCATTTTTAAATGAAAAAGTAATTTCGAACCAGAGTCAGAATTCACTGCTGCTGACCATTCCAAAATTTCTGGGGCTTTGTCCTTAATTCACCCCAAATTCCCATATATATTTTGATGACAAAAATTTACAGAGCACTTGCATGTCCCCGAATCTGCAATGTCAATGAGAAAAAATTGAATGTGCAAATAGCCCTGGTGCTTCTCTCAAGGAGTCTTTGTGGAAAAGAAGTCCACTTAAGGTGTCTAGAGTGATAGAGTGGCTTTAGTGGGTACCTGGCATTCGACCAGGGTCAACCCCCTACACCACCCTTATCTAATATTTCTTTTGAGGTCAAAGAAATAGGCAGATTGGCTGTAATCACCCCATCAGCCTCCTTCAGCCTATAAAAACATGAACTACTCTTGAGAATAAAGGTTTTTGATGACCATCTGCCTCACATGGCTCTTCTTAGATATGATGGGACTCCAGTTTCACCATCAACTGAGATGGTTTGTGGTAGATGCTCCAGGAAGCTGGTTTTATGTGAAACCAGGACTTGACAATATAAATATTACAAATTAGGGCTTTTTCTGTCTGTTTATACTGTTACCTTTCAACGTCAGCAGAATCAAAGGGAATGAGATTATGAGAAATAATATGGGGTTTATTACAAACAAAATTATAGGCGCTCTGTGAAGTTGTAAGGTACTGGGTACCAGGGTTCTTTTGGGATAAGGCAAATATAAAGTTCCTAAAAACTGAAACCTTTCTGGGCCATTTGGCCAATTTTGAACACAGGGTCTTTTTCCTTTGGGCTAAGAACAAAGGAAGGTCCATCCTTTTTGACAGAGGACATCTCGCAGCCAATCGGAAGGAGGGGAAAGCCCTTTTTCAGAGAAAAGAAACCTTTTTAGGCAAAAATGAATATATTAAACCCAAGGGGTCTTTCTCCACAGAAACTCAGTGTGAGACAAGACCCAGTGCACTGAATGAATTCTTCCTTCTTTGTTTCATGAGTTTTTACCATCTTTCTAAATTCAAAGGAGGAATTTTTCCCACAATTTGGGGGCTCATCTGGGATTCAACGTCCACCACCCCCGGGGTGGGGGGGACCAGAGTCCCTGGATGGTGTGCCCCACTGATTTTAGCAGTTCAGGGGCTTGGAACCCTCCTTTGGGTTGATTGAAATGAAGGACTCAGGACAGACGGCTGTGAAACAAAGAAAACAAGAGAAGGACCAGCTGTTATACAAATTAAAGGACCACAGTACCATTAAATTCTATGTGTAGAACCCCGTAAGACACTGAAGGGTCTATTTTAATTCATACTGGGAAAATTGGATAAAAGGACGGTGCATGAGTGTATTTGAGATGTACCAGGGGTATGGAGCGAGAGCAGAGTTCTGAAATACCCTTCCACAAGGGAATTGGCCGGTGAAGGAACAAATCAACTGTTGTGAAGTGTGAATAAAAGACTCCTTAGGATAAAGAAGTGGGCAGGAGTAAAGGAGTCCTCCACGTGTCTCGGGGGGGAAGGGTTGTGGGCAACCCCAACTGAATAGGGGAACCCCTGCGCCATTCCGTAACTTAAATGTGGAGCTAGTTAGAAGCTTCCCAAGAGGAACAAAGGTGGAGGCCACGTGGTCCCGTCTGGGGAAGCTGCCCCATTGCTCCACTGCCGAGTGGATGTGGGGTGGTTAGGGACTCAGCAGTACAACAAAGGGAGCACCCATAAGGCTCTGTGTGGAAACATCCCCCAACCTCCCCCTGTGAGACCGGCATTTGGAAAGTCCCAGTGTGATGTGTATTCCCCTCGAAGTATAGGTGAGGGGGGAGGGGGGAGAAGGCGGTGTGCCAGTTTTCAAGCAGCCCAGGGAAAGATAAAGTCCCCCATGGTACAGGCGAGGGATGGGAAGGGGGTGTGCTTGTTATAAGTTAATAGAAAAAGTCGGACTGCAAAAGCTGCAATGAAGAAATAGTTTATTCATCTCATTCATGACTAGATTTCTCGAACGAAGATTTGAGAAGGGCTCTACCCATGCTTACTACAAGTACACTGATGGTTAAAAAGACCAATGCGAGATAGACAAGTCCGGTTGCAGAACGTACAGCAGAAAGACTCCCCAGGTGATATCAACGAGACGCGATTCTTTCTGCATTGTCTTTTCTCCTCGAGAGTAATCCTGCGTGTATTCTCAAAAGCAGCAGCAGCGTTATAGATGGTGTGTCTCCAGGCCTCCCAATTGGAGGCCAGGGTAGACCAATGGTGGTGATCAATATGGCCAAGGCTGAGGGATTGTTTCAGGGAGTCCTTGTATCTCCTCTTCAGGGCTCCACTCTTGCGGCAACCAGTGGCAAGTTCTCCATAGAGCACGATCTTAGGGAGGCGGTGGTCCTGCATCCTGGAGACGTACCCTGCCCAGCGCGGCTGAGTTCTCAGCAGCATGGCCTCAATGTTCGTGACTGCTGCCTGTTCAAGGACAGTGTTTACAGAACCATTGTACTGTCTACTCTTTAATATGGATCTGAATCATGGATCATTTACTGACACCACTTGTTTCTCTTAGAATGCTTCCATCAGCGCTGCCTCCGTACAATCCTTAACATCCACTGGACTATGTGACCAACATGTCTGTCCTTGAATAGTTTATTATAAAAGCAATATAAAACAAGCAAGAAAGTACAGTGCACTGGACTGTATGCTCTGTGGCAAAGCAGCTCTGACTGCTTGTTTTCTCTCCCCTTTTGTACCATTTTGGTCTCTGTATCTTGCAATCCAAGGTCCGGAGAATGCATGCGTGAGTTTAGTAGCTGCTTTATGCTTGCAGTGATCTTTTCTTTCCTGGTGCCCAAAGATGTGTATTGGGCTTTGAATTCTACAAGGAAAGTTTATTCTGTCTACTTTCTTCCTGGAAGAAGGATTACTTTGTCTAGGGGTCTTTTCTTGAGTTCCTGGAAGGGCTAATTCCTTGTTAGGTAAACCAATTACCTTAAAAAAAGATTGTGTATTTCTCTGTCTGTCTTTGGATAGGATTTTCCTGGCAAACATTGTCATATGTTTTACTGGAAAAGGGATTTGTTACAAAACAAAGAAAAATACCATTAATTTTACTACAGAAATAAAACAATACAGAAAGTTATGATTACAGAGAAATTACAAGTATTCAATTAATTCATTACATGCTGGTTTTAGGCAACCCGAGGAAAGATACCATCGTGTTTCTGTGAAAGAGGGTGGTCTTAGAAGATTGTGTGAGCAGACAATGTTGTAATGGGGGGTGAAACAAGTAAGAAAGATGAAGAAAAGAAAGGAGAGAAGATGTCAGGAAAACGCCCCAATATCCCTCATGATAGTCCCTCGGGAAGGATGTTAGATTCCCAGGGAAAGACAAGATGGATATGGGGAAAAGATGGGACCACAATGATCCAATATTGCATGTACGAATGGAAGAGAGGGCCAATAAGACAAGACCATCTCTATTGACCTCAATTTGGCTCGTTCGAGGGTTGGATTTGTAAAGCATTAAGTCTTTATGTCAATGCAAAAGAACCTTTTACTTCAAAAGAGAGTGATTATGTTGCATGCTGGGTAGGGTCTATAGGACTATTCCCAGTTTCTATAACAAATGGAGCTAATAAAAACCAGAAGAAAAGGAAGGATCCAAAATGGGACCCCTTAGAGAATCTCCCAGAAAATCCTCCTTATAATCCTGAGGAGAATGAAGGAAATGGGGCACAAAACCCAAATACAACTCCTCCTCCAAGCCCTCCCTGGATATGGGAAAGGACCAAGGGACAACTGGAGTTAGAAACACCTGATAAGCTCTATCCCTCAGAGAGGTTCCAATAGAGGGAATACAAGGGGGTGTGAGATATGTAAATGCCCCACTAACCAGCTCGGAAGGACAAGAATTTTGTAGAGAAATGAAAAAGTTGTTACAAGACCCATTGGGCTTAGCTGAACAATTTGATCAATTTTTGGACCCAAATATGTACGCATAGATGCAATCTATAATGGGGACGTTGTTTTCAGTAGAGGAAAGGAATATGATTAGAACCATGGGAATCCATGTTTGGGACTGGGAGCACCCTCACGGGGTAAATGGGCAGGGCAGAGAACAAAAGATGCCAATAGCATGCCCAGATTGGAGCCAGAATTCTGATGGGGGAAGACAGAATATGATTGATTATCATAATTGCAGTATTAATGGAATTAAGGAGGCAACCCCTCAAGGACACAATATGGCTAAAACTTTTGATGAAAAACAAACCAAAGATGAGTTACCATCTGAATAGTTAAAAAGATTAAAGAAAAACGTACAACAGTATTTGGGGGTCCAGGTGGACAGTCCCCCAGGGCAACAATTGCTGAAAGCTTTTTTTGTGGCTCACTCATAGTTAGATATTAGATGGGAATTAGAAAAGTTGGAGGATTGGAATGAGAATGATATGAATGAGATATTGAAGGAAGCTCAGAAAGTGTATGTTCGGAGAGACAAAGAGCGGTAAAAGCAGAAGATTCAGGTAATGATAGCTACGGTTGAGGAAGTGAATAAACAAGGGGGAAAATGGGCCCCAGGGCAGAGAAGAGCATGGGTACCACAAGGGAAATATGGAAATGGTCCCAGTAAATATAAAGGATGGAGGACTCAATACCCTAGAGGGCCTTCCTGAGCACTGACAAAAACAGAGATGCAAACAGTCCCCCCAGATGTACAAAGTAAGGGGAGAGCTTTTTTTTTGCTGTGGACAAGAAGGACATTTTAAAAGGAATTACCCTAGGTGCCAAAAAGACATCCAAGTCTTCCAGTTACAGGAGAGTTCGGTATAGGGGTGTCAGGGGCTCTGCCGTCTTTCTAAATTCAAAGGAGGAATTTTTCCCACAAGAGGACTGCAAGTTCAATAATTTTTTAGTGTGCCCTTTGATGGTGTTGCTCTGAAGCAGTGGCTAGGTGGGGGTCTCCCCACCAGAGCATGGGAGGGACACATGAATCTGAAAAATATGGTAAAAGAACTGCCCAGAAGCGTTGAGTCTTTTGAGCAGTGAAGGTATTTATTTGTCAACGTTGGGAGCAAGCATTGTTCGCACCACAAAGAACTTGTTCAAGGTAGCACACAAAAATCAGGGTTTTTATACAATTTTCCTATGTGATTCTTTACATATGCATATGATTACATCATCTATACATATTAATAATAGATGGAGTACAGATGGAGCTCAGACAGAGCTTAGGGCAGTGCTTTTCTTGATCCTCAATTTCAGGGGTACTTCCGTCCTTCAGTCTCTTGGGTCTGAGGGCATCAGTAGTCCTCCTCAGTTTGATCTCTTTTACCTTTCCTTTGTTCTTGACCTAATCACTGAAGCTTTGAGAAAGCCTTGGCTTTAGGTCTTCTTCTCTAATTCAGATGTCTACTTTAGCTTACTTTTGCCTTATCACCCCTAAGCCTATTGAATAATGTTTCTAGCATTCTTCTTAGTTTCAGGTCCAATGGTCATAACAGAACAGATTTCTCTTTAGCAACATAAGCAGAGCAGGTCTGGGGGACCTTCTCTTAGCAGAGCAAGATATTTAGGTTAACTCTTTTTAGGTCTTGCTCTTGTTTTACACAGGAGGTCCAGGATCCACTCCCCCCCTCCCCCCCCCAGTCCCCATGAAGGACTTCTGCCCTGAGACCATCCATAGGTGAACAATCCCAAGGAACTGCCGAACACTCGCTTCCTCCTCCAAAAAGAAATCCACAAAGACTCTGCGTGCAACATCTCAGTGGAGAGAAATAAAGACAAATAGACTTCTTTAAACTGCATCATTTTTTTTCTAAATCCATATGTTATAGTTTAGCTAAATGAAGAAGATTTTTTCATTGAATTTTTTCATATCATCATGTGGTTTTGGAGGGTGCAAGGGGCACTTTCCCCCCTCCAACCCCCCCGTGCAGGACAGGGAGGGTGGGGGGTCCTCGCCAGAAGTACTGTGAGAACTTAATAGGATAAACTTGCTAGCGTAACCAGAACTCCCTCTCTCTGGTTCTGGTAGGGGGTATGAAGAAAGGAGCACAGTTGGACTGCTCTCCTCCTGACATGGTTTTTCAGTTCTAGCTGTTCACTGCTGCTGCCACCTCCCTGCTGCTCGGACCTGCACCACTTCCTCACCATGGCAGCAGCCGCCACCATCCCTGTGCTCCAGCTCCATGGCTCCCATGTTGGATAGGAACTCTCCTGTTGCTCTGGCTACATAGTGATCAAGTGACCCTGTTAGGACCTGTCATGGGTTCAGGTGGCTGGATTTTTGGTAGAAGGCAGGCCATAGGGATGATTTCAGTTATAAGCTGTCAGAAGTTTCACTGTCCTATGAAAAAAGTCAATGATAGCCAGCTCTAGGAGGGACTTTCCTGTTGCTGGCTGAGGCTGAGCCAATTAGAAGTAATGATATAATGCTTTTGTGATAACATATTTAGGAATAGAGGAAGAGAAGGTTTGTTGCGCAGAAAAAGTTCCAACCCGGAGAAGAGCAACGGAGAACATGGGATAACAAGCAGACTCCAAGGTCAGAGCAGGAGGAGGGAGGAGAGGCCCGGGGGGGCCTCCCTCTTCCCCTCCAACAGGGGAAAGACTGAGAGTTGAGACCTCTGCCACCTGTGGAAGACTATTGGGCTGCGGAGACCCCCCTCTGCAGCTCATGGAGGAACCTATGCTGGAACTGGTAGATGCATAAAGAAAACCGTGACCCTGTGGGAGGCCTAAGATGTAGCAGAGTCCTACAGGAGACCTGTGGCCCATGGAGAGGAAAACCCACACTGAAACAAGTTTTCACAGGTAGGACTTGTCCCGAATGACCCATGGGGCAGCAGATTGAAGAGAACTGTTGCCCGAGGGGTGAATGGACCCACGGGGAGAGTCCAGCAAAGACTGTCTCCCGTGGAAAGGGACCCCATAGGAGCAGGAGAAGGACTCAGAGTCATGACCATCTGTATCTGTGGTGAAGACTATGGTGACACAGGTTGTCCCCCTGCAGCCAATAGAAGACCATCAGGATGTATTTATTAAACTGTATTAATTGATGCTCTTAAATTATCAGCAGGACTTGGTTCTCTTGCTTGTGGCCATGCAGAGAAGGCTAAACCACTGCAGTCGCTGAGCTGGCTCCCTCCCTGTGGCCTCAAGTCTATGGATGTTTGCCTGACACACAAATTTGGTGCTTTCCAAAGGCACCTTTTGGAAAACCAAAATAATCATGCATTATTTAAGCATCGAGCTGGTATGGGCTCCAACCTGAGGGGGTGTCATGGGTTTACTCTAGACCAATTTTCTTTCACCCCTCACAAACAATTGCTATAAGTTGAGAGAGGGTTTATGCAGACAAAAGAGATCTGATGGGGGGGAAATAATAAAGCAAGATAAAAACTAAAGTACTATATATACAACAATTCCAACTAGGTAAAAGTGCTATGTATTTACAGAAATACCCCTCCCCCCTTGTATCAGTTCAGGAGGAGAAGCAATCTCTTTCCCATTTCTGGAGCTACAGGTCTTCTAAATAATTTTGCAGCACTTTGAAAGTTCCTCTTCTATTATCTTTAGGAGGACAGTTCCAATTTGTCACAGCTGGAACTGTCTCTCTCTATCTCTCTCTCCCTTCTATGTCGACCTTAGGGCTGGGCCTACCCCCTCCTGGGCTAAGACCAGAGGCTGGGGGTTACCCAGGCCCTGTGGGGTTTTCCATGGACTGCAAGGGGACACTTGTCTTACCATGGATCTTCACCACAGAGTCACAGGGGATAATGGCTTTGAGTCCACTCCTGTTTCTTGTGGGGTCCCTCCTCATGAGAGACAGGTTTTGATGTACCTCTCTAGCTTGAGTCTACCTTCAGGCAACAGTTCTTCCATTCTCTGCTGTCCCTTAGGGTCACAAATTCAACTGCACCAGCATGGATCCCTCACTGAGATCGCAACTCCTACCCAGGTCGACTTGCTCCAGCATAGGTCTCTTTCTCCATGGACCACAGGTCTCCAGCAAGACTATGTTTCATCTTAGGCCTCCCACAGAGTCACATCTTCTTTATGCACTCCTCTGCTTCGGCATGGGCTCCTTCATGAGCTGCAGAGGAGGGTCTCCACTTCCCAACAATCTTCTACAGATGCCAGTGGTTTTTTTTCAGTTTTCAGTCTTTTCTCTGCTGAAGGGAGGGAGAGGGGGAAGAGAAGGAGTTCCCCCCCTTCGGGCTTCTCTTCTCTCTCCTGCGGCTGCCAGTTTTGACCTTGGAGGCTCCATTATCACTCTGCCTGGAATTCCTTCTGCAGCAGTCTTGTCCAGGCAGTCTTTCATTAGAGTTTTTAATCTACTCTGTTACAGGAGAGAAGGAGGCCTGCCCCCCCGCCTTGCCGGGGTCAGACTTGGTCTGGGGTGGGAGGCACATGCCCGGGCCCAACAGGGCCGGCTGCTACGCTGGCTCTCCCATTTTGTTCTGCACAACCAACTTCTCTTCCATTTTCTTAAATATGTAAATGGTAGAGGTGTTACTAAAACTTTTGATTGGCTTTGCTCTGGAAATTCACCTGGAAAAACTATTTTCAGCCCTGGGAGGAACTGGTCAGCAAACCCACAACAGGGGGCCTTTTGCATTGTGATGCTGATGACGATTAAGGAATTAAGGTTGATTTTCCCATGCTGCGCTAGGTTGGATTGGGTTGGATGGAGCCGGGTGCTTGTGGCGATCACATTTTGGGGTAGGGAGGGAGGATTGGAGAAAACCCTGTTTCTTCCCATTTTGATGTTGTGCAGTGAATCCAGGCCACAGGTATGCACTTCCTGGGGCTCTGCTCCCCTTCCCCAGTCAGAACAGATGTGATGAACACTAAACCTCAGGTTGGAAGGATGTGGGGCTCTGCTCCAGATAACAGTGCAGTGGCTTCTTGTTCATCTTCTCATTTTGTCTTCTAGGTCTTGGTTGCAGCATGTGCCAATGAGCACAGGGCTGCATCAAAAGAAGCATGGCATGCAGGTCGAGGGAAGGGATTCTGTCCCTCTGCTCTGGTGAGACCCCACCTGGAATATTGCGTCCAGCTCTGGGGCTCCCAACATAAGGACGTGGAGCTGTTGGAGGAAGTCCAGAGGCAACCACAAAGGTGATCAGAGGGCTGGAGCACCTCTCCTATGAAGACAGTCTGAAAGAGTTGGGTTTGTTCAGCCTGGAGAAGAGAAGGTTCTAAGGAGACCTTAGAGCAGCCTTTCAATACTTAAAGGGGGCTCACAGGAAAGATGGAGACAAACTTCTCAGCAAGGCCTGTTGCAAAAGGACAAGTGGTGTCGGAGGATGCAACAAGGCCATGCAGCCTGGCAGCATGGAAAAGTGTAAATAAGAGGTGAACATCCAATCATATGTGAAGGCTAGTGGTAAATATAGATAATAGAGCTAAGAATAGTGTTAGTATGTAAGATTCTACAGGAACAGTGTGTGAGTGCAACTGTGTGAAGACAAGATGTAATATTCTGGATGAAGAGAATAAAAGCTGAATTTAGGCCATCATCATAAGTGCCCAGTTTTATTTACATGACCGTCCTCATAGTTAATACAACAACTGGTGAACCTCGAGTGTTACGAGCCAGGAGGGATCGCGACTAATACTGACGAGACTCCCACCCTGATCTGGAGTCAAAATGGACTTGATCCCCATCGAGGAATCAAAGATAATTCCCTGAGGAATTGAGACCGCAGTTAGAAGTGCGGTGAAGACGAAGTCGAGGGATCGGAGATAATTCCCTGAGGAATTGAGAGGAATTGAACCACAGGGTAAGGTGCAGTGAGGACGGAGCCCGAGTGTAGCTGAGAGCAGTGGGGCGGCTGCCAAAAGCAGGTCCGGACCCGAGATTTCTTGACACCTGAGGCAGGAGAGCCACCGGGAACTGTGGGGGCGTGATGGGACCAGTTAGAGTCCGGATGGGAGCGCATGGTTGGCCCTTGAAATGTGCTGCTTAGACAGCGTGATGATGATGGTGATGGTCGCTCACGATGTGAAGTTCAAAGAAATGGCAGTTCTGAGTGGGGTTTGCAGTAGCACAGGGTGAGGGGGTGCACAGCGAAGCAGCACTGTGAAGCGGCAGCACGGACTAGCAGTGTTGCATGACAAAGACTCGTGGGACGAGGCAGCCCGGCTCAGCAGAGCCGAGCCGGAGCCGAGCTGGAGCTGGGACCAGGTACCGGGACCGCCTCAGATCACAATTGAAACCGTCCCGTTACCCCCCCCCCCCCTTCCCTCCTGCAGTGTGTGTTGAAGATGGACCGAGACGGGGGGGGCAGGCAAGATGGAGGGCTGCTGGAAGACACAGAAAGGCGGAGGCCCGGAACCCCCTCCCCCTTCCCCCTCCTTCCCCCCTCTTCCCCCCCACGCCGCGTTACAAAGGACGGCAACTATAGAATTCTGTAAAGCCCGCCCACAACATTCTTTGAACTTTTAACAATGTTAATGAAATTAAACGAGAGGCAAAAATATGTTTGCTTTGCAAGTTATAGTTTCTTCACAACAGTCACTCACAGATAGAAGACACGGGGTAAAGATTTTACTCTAAGACTCGGAAACAAAGCTACTGTAAGACTTGAAGGAAACCTGATTAGTTTGACGGGAGTGTGGCTAGCCTGAAAGGAGCCTGGTTAGCTCAGTTGGTAAAGCATGGGACTGAGAATCCCAGGACCACAGGTTCGAGTCCCGCAGGGGAACAGCGGGTGGACCAGCTACTGTCCCAAGTCTGAGCTCTTGTTTTTTCCTCACGAAAACCTTCTCTGCAAAATTGTCTGACTGCTCTTATCTGTTTCTGCCACGATAACTACTTAAAACTGACTGAACTATTAATAGGAACGGTTTGTGAAGCTTTTTGTTTACAGTGGAAATGGCTGGAAGAGGCAGACGAACAGAAGCTGAGACCTGACTGCATTCCAAACATCGGAGATACCAACATCCAGAGAGCACGGAGATAGCACCGGCAGGGAGGGCCAGCACAGAGCAGGACACCTACGCAAAACCGTGCTGGGTGCAGAGCGGGGGCGGAGCTGTTGTTGATGCAGCTGCACGGCGAGGCGGAGCCGGGGCACTGTGGGCTCCGAGCCAGAGCGGAGCACGCTGCTGCCTGACAGGATCGGGCTCTGCCGCCCGCAGTGAGGGGGATCTCGGAGCCCCAAAGCCTCCATGGTCCCTCCCCACCTTCTCTCCACCACAAACAGCGGTTGGGGACACCTTCCTGCCTCCATGTTGGAGGAGGGTCACCCGGAGCGGTGAGGAGGCTGCCGGAGCTGCACGGCTTGGAAAAAAAAAAAAAAAAAAAAGGAAAAAGGGGGGGAGGAGAATATGCGTGCTGGATCAAAAATGGATCTCATATAGGTTTGTTAAGCTTTTTTGGTCCTTGTATTGATTCCTCCTCAGGACAGGTGGAGTTGGTGAACATGACCATCAGAGATGGCAGACTGGGAAGCACGCAGTCAGTAATGGGATCTGAGATGTGTGGTTGAAATGCGAAACTATAATAAAAATCCCAGCTATGTGTGAATGAAGGATGATTCAGGTGGCCACCTTCTGAATGACTGGAAAAAAAGTTGTAGGAGTGAAAAAAGTTGTGTAGATATCTATATGTGTGTGAACTTAAAATACTTAATGAGTATTAGGATTTTAAAAGAATATGCTGTATAGGTTTAATTATGGTAAGCTGATGTATGCTAGCCTTCAATGACTGGAAGCAAGAATCAAAGAGTTGCAAATTAATGCTGGTCAAGACTAACTCAATGATCTGTTGGTAAATGGGAACTATCAGGATGGTTTTTGCCTATAGTCAAGACAAGTTTGCTTCTGTTTTTTATTGTTGTGCTTGTGCTACTGATGTTGCCATGTTTGGTGTCGTATTTGCAAAGGACCCTGCAAAGGACAACCCAGGCAATTTTTGTGGCACAAATACAAAAAAAGGGGGAATTGTCGGAGGATGCAGCAAGGCCGCAGAGCCTAGCAACATGGAAAAGAATGTAAATAAGAGGTGAACATCCAATCATATGTGAAGGATAGTGGTAAATATAGATAATAGAGCTAAGAATACTGTTAGTATGTAAGATTCTACAGGGACAGTGTGTGAGTGCAGCTGTCTGAAGACAAGATGTAATACTCTGGATGAAGAGAATAAAAGTTGAATTTAGGTCATCATCATAAGTGCCCAGTTTTATTATTATGGTCGTCCTCACAAACAACAACGAAGTGGTGATGGGTTTAAACTAAAAGAGGGGAGATTCAGACTAGATATAAGGAATTTTTTACCTTGAGGGTGGTGAAACACTGGCACAAGTTGCCCAGAGAAGCTGTGGATGCCCCATCCCTGGAAACCTTCAAGACCAAGTTGGATGGGGCTTTTATCAGTCTGGTCTAGTGGAAGATGTCTTTGCTCATGGCAGAGGGATTGGACTAGATGACCTTTTGTCCCAGTTTAAATGAGACAAGGGTCTTTTGCTGAGGATGGGTTAGGAGAAAAAGACCCAAACTCCCTTTTCTAAGCAATTATAAATCCAAAATTAAGAGGCTCCGATTGAAGGAAAACAAATTATGGAAAAGGGAAAAATAACAGCCCATTATTAAAAGGTATGTGTGTATTAACAGGAACACGAAAAAAAAACAAGTAAAACAACCAAGCAATACTCCTATACCCACCAATAATCCCCTCCAAGAACAAAACCGATAAACCGGCAAAAGGAAAATTAAATAGTTCAATTTTTAGCACCTTTTGGTGCAGTTCCAGCTGCAGTCAGCAGGGGGCGCCGTCGGGTCACTGGAGATGCAAAATTTGAAATATCCTGTACCATTCACCAGGTGGTGCTGGTGCTGTTGGATCACTGGAGGAGTAGAACTTGTAATGTCCAGTGCCCGTCACCAGGTGGCGCTGTGAGATCCTTGGTTGTCGCCAGGTGGGGGGGGGGGGGAAGGGGAAGGAAAACAAACAGCAATAAACCAGAAAGTTCTCCCAATGGAAGAAAACTCACGAACTTCAGCTGATTAGGGTCTGCTGAAAGTAGGGCCTGCAGCCAGCAACAGCTGAGCCAAGAGCAACAGCAAAACTCCCCTCCGACAGGAAAAAAACCAAAGAAACCAGGCAGTGTCTGCAACTCACAGCAGGCTCCCCTGAGGGCAGAGAGTTGAGCTGAAACCCAGCCTCCCCTCCTCACCTCCTTCCAGCCCCACACCAGTAGTCCCCCCCCCAACTCCTCCCCCTTCATTGCTAGGAGACTAATGTCTCGGCCATCAGTGCACCAGGCCGATTCTTTTGTTCACCTAATGGTCCATTCTGAAACCGAATTTTTGCCCCAAAAAAGCACAAAAGACTGCTTTAGAGACAAAATTTGTTTCTTTAAAGCAGGAGGTATTTTAATGCAACCCGTTGGAGAGTTCCCAGGTCATCCTGGACAAAGAACTCTGTCGTGTACAATCAACACAGTTCTTTTATACAGTTCTAGAGCATAGGATTACATCATAAACATGCATATTCATTAAATTGCAACATGTACTTGTAATATTCATATATAGGCGGAGTCTTCAATTTGGGGAGGTTTAGAGGTGGGAGTTCCTGTAGCCTTCGTCATGGGCAGTGGTCGTTTGCTCTTCTTCATCGTTGTAAACTTTTGAACTGTCTTGAAATCTTTCCCTAATTTGGATAGTTGGCATGTGTGGTAGGGTCAGGTTGACTTTTGGCTCGTCTTAAGATTCGCTGATGTTGTTATCTCTTTGCTTTATGCTTTGAATGTTCTATCTTGTCAACATGTTCTGTTCCTCAGAGAATTTATTACTTCTGGTTTCCTGATACTAAGGTTTTGGAACTACTTCCACAATTTTGTGTTTGAGTTAACCTTTTGTTTCTCAAAGACTGCCTTAAAGACTGCCTCGAGTGGCTTCAATTCACAGGGCACACACGGCAGGGGGAAGGGAAAGAAAAATTCCTTGCTAACATCAGAATTATGACACCTTTAAAGGTCCTTTCCAACCCAAACCACTATGAACACAGATGATATGAATGTGAGCCCTGTAATTCATGTGGTTGCTCAGGAGTTGCAGAATTTCCTTGTTATTTTTCAAAGAAAGAGGTGCAAAAGCCTAGAAAATAGGTTCCAAGTAGGACTGGTGGGACTCATCCCACATCATTCAGCCATTTGGAAGTGAAGTAACAGGCACCTTGTGCACATTGAGACACCTACATGTTGACACTTTAATTTTGGATGTCCTAACCTGCAATGTGATTTCCAACCTTCCTCTGAAGCTGTCCTGGCTCTGGAGGGAGGCAGGTACTGCTGAAGGGTGATTCACCCCACATACACCAGACCTCCCAAGAGTGGGATGAATCACCTTTACTGGCATCTGTCTACCTGCTACCTACCAGCCTTTTTTCCTTTTCTTTAGTTGTGTGAAGTTAACCACGGGGAGGGATGTTCTCATCACCACATCTCCCTCCTCTCTGCTCAGTTGATGGGGCAGTCCCTGAAAAAACCTTTTCCAGGAAGATGGGATGCTGGCACAGCCCACAGACCATTCCCAGCTAAGTTGGCTTGATTTTTTCCCAGTCTGTTTTCAATGGGAATGCAATGGAAAATAAGGATCCATGTCCATCCTCCCCAGCCTCAGAAGCAGGGACTCCGGCTTATGGATCACACACCTTGCTGCAATCCCAGAAAAACATACCAAACTCTCACAGCCACTGGTTATTTTCCTTCCCTCATGTTCCTGAGAAAGACTCCACAGCATCAAGTGCTCAAGCAGGGATCTGGACCTGTGGGCACAGTCCAAAAATGATGCTTGAGAAGACGGAAATATCAATCCCCCTCCCAGGGCAGGTGGTTGGTTGTTGAGCATCTCAACTGTGCTCTGTTGGACACAGAGGAAGCTTCTAACAGCTTCCCACAGAAGCCACCCCTGTAGCCTCCCTGCTACCAAAACCTGGTCGTGCAAACTCAATACAGGCAGTCACCTGTCGAAAAAAGAGGGAATAATTTCTTAAAATACCCCCTAAAATGCTTTAGACTTGAATGTGTGGTTGTCAGCAAGACTCCCAGTGACATCAGTGAACCTGCAAATGCTGCCCCATCTCTGCTGCACTCCTACTCTGCCTGTGGCCCCATGGGACCTTCCTTTCCCCCCATCCCTTTTCACCCATTTGGGAAGGGATTAGTGCTTTATTTAGAGTCTTGGTGCCCTGAAGCTGCAAGATTGCGTGGTTGCAGAGGAAAGTTTTAAGAGAGTAAATGAAGCAAGACCCCAACGATCTCATAACATTAAGAAAATTATGTGTTTGGCAACAGGTTGCCCATGATTGGGTTTTTAGGGTCCGTCATTGCTTTTTGGCACCCCTGACAGCCTGCACCTCCTTGGTCCGCATGTGACTTTCTTTCCAAGTCAAAAAAAAAGGGAAGAAATGAGGAAAAAAAGGCTTCTTGTAGAAGATAAACCCACGCTCCCTGCATAGCCAAAGCCCAAGTGAACACAGCCCCATCTCACCTCACAGTCCCACCTCTGGGATCCCCACTGGCAGGAGAGAAAATACCTGTGGCTTGCAAATGCCTTTTTTTACCCCCTTGTATTCCTGTGTTGAAGTGATGTTTTACGTGACTTGCACTAATTACTGTAGGGCAGAATACTGTTAGATTTCTTTCTTTTGGTCACTTGTTTGGTTGTGACTCCTCTTGGCTAAGAAAAAGGAAGCCATGTACATGTACCTGCTGCACATCTTACACACCTGGAGAAAATAAACTATTGCCTGAAGGAGAGAGTGGTTCGTGTATCCTTGTCTCGGTTTAAATGAGACACAAGTGTTTTGCTGAGGATGAGTTATGAGGAAGACTCAAACACCTCCCTCTAAGCAGTTGTAAATCCGAAATTAAGAGGTTCCAATTGAGAAAAACTGTGGAAAAAGGAAGAATAACAGCCCTTTATTAAAAGATATATGTGTATTGGCAGAAACAATGAAAGAACACAAGTAAAACAACCAAACAATAATCCTATACCCGAAAATAATCCCCTTCAAAACAAACAAATAAACAAACAAAAAAGGTAAACAATTCAGTTTGTACCTTTTGGTGCAATTCTAACCACAGTCGGCAGGGGGCGCTGTTGGATCACTGCTGGTCACCATGTGGGGTGGCCCCTGGGTGTGCTGGAGAAGCTGACAATGGAGATCTTCCTTCCCCCTCACCAGGAAAAGGGAGAGAGGAGGGAAAGAAAGAAAAAGGTCCTTCCCAATGGGAACTCACTCTGTCCTGCTGGCTGAGTCATATGGTGTGGCTTTCCCCTCTCCTTTGATGTGCACAAAAACGGTCCGTCCTGCTGGCTGAATCGTGTCGTGTAGCTTCCCCTCCCCTTTGGTGTGCTCAAGAGTTGCTGCCAAAAAAAACAGCAGGAGAGGCCTCCCGAACAGTTCTTCGCCAATGAAAATCCAAGCAAAATTCCCAGCTGGCAGCCAGGTCAAGAACAAAGCCACCTCCGAGCTCCTGCTACCCTGACCTTGTTTCAGCTTTGGCAGCAACCAACTCCTTCCCCGTTTCCCAGGAGAGGAGGAAAAAAAAGTAAAAAGAAAACTCACCCCTCCCCACAGACAAGATCTTGAGGACCGTCAAGTCAGAATGTGGTTCTATCAGCCACTTCTTTTGTGTTAGTCAATGGCCCAAGCCATAGTCAACCTGCCTATTCAACATCCCATTCACACCGTGGGCAGGGGGAAGGGAAAATTCCTGCTTAGTTTCTAAGAACAAACAAAACCATGACAATCCTTAATGTTGCTGTGGGGCTGGGAGACAGAGAAGTTATGGCATCAGGTTAATGATTGGACTCAATGATCTTAGACATCTTTTCCAATCTAAATACTTCTATGATTGTATGATCAAGTGATGACAAGATGGGTGATTGGACCACCTCGTGGTGGCCCTCCAGGGTGATCCTTCATGTGTCATCTGGGTTGTCACCATAAGGATGCTTGGGTTGAGGAGCAACCCCTGGTGTTGTCCAATACTCCAGCATGAAATCTGTCTGCAGGTAAAAAACCTGTAAGTGCAATTTGGGGCTTTTGTCCCCATTTCTGCTCATCTGCTTTCTGCAGCTCCCTGGCAGACTCAAACTTATATTGCCCTTGTGTGGTGGCCTGGTGACAGCTCTGCCACCGGAACAATGTTGTTGGTGGTCTGATACCTGCACCTGGAGGTGTTTTGGGGGTCTCTGCTGCACCAGGACAGACACGATCCTCCATCACATCCCATCACACCCAGCCATATTGACCTGCCAGGGAGAGGAAACACAAACTTCAACCACATCAACGTGGAGTTTAATGGTTGGACTCTATGATCTTAAGTGTCTTTTCAAAACTAAAATATTACATGATTCTAAGACTTTTCTGCACCCCAATTAACCAAAACCACATAATTAGGCCAGCAAGGCTGGGAACATGCCACAGCCATCAGTGACTTCATGGGAACCCTAATATTGCGAAGGTTATTCCCGAAAGGTGAGCCAAGACTGGAACCTCTGATGCCCAACATGGTGCCAGTTGATACTCCCCTCTTCCCCTCATGGTACTGCTAATAATTTTGCCCAGTTCAGATGAGTAGAGGGGAACAATATAAATATTATGCAATTGTATTAAGCTCATTCACTTCGGAATTGAGGCTAAAAAACATAAATTCAGATACCAAGGAAGAAGTCAAACAGCAGTGCCAAGCTACAACCCCCTTTGTAATTGGAAGTTTTATTTTGTTTCTTTCTTCCTGCAGAGATGATACTGACTGAGATGTCACAAATCCGATTTGGCTTTCGAGTAGTTCATGCAGTGCCTTAAGCCTCACAGGTCATCTAAAATTCAGGCAGCCAATTTACAGGCAGGCAATGCAAAGCCAGACCACGCAGGGGCTGAGGTTTTAAGGACAGACCTTGTCTGTCAGTTAAAATACTCCTCTGCTCTTGGGTAACCTCTGGCAAATCCTTATATCGATGACTGTTCTATTGGGTCTGGTTGAGCTGGAGTTCATTTCGCCATAGTAGTGTGAGAAATAAGTGAAATGGTTTTATTACAAGCAGGGTTTCCATAATTGCCTGGTGGAGGGAAGTTTTTTTTGTGTGTGATCAGGGGTGTTCTGTAGTTCCTGTGGCTGCAGTTCTGTTTCAGCCACGACCTGTTAATAGTTGTAATTATGTTACTGTTGTTTGCTATTGTTGTGTGAAGGCGGACCGGGAAGCCTGTAAGGCAATGAGACCAGCCAGGGCTCATTGCCGAGGGACCATGCGGCCGGGACAGTCTGATAGGTTGGTTAAAACGACCAATGGACTGCAGAAGAGAAGTGTGAGCCCGCCCTGAGAGAACCAATCGGGCTCAAGGAAAAGACTGAATTGCCTTTTAAGGAAGGAAAAGAGCAGAGCCGAGCATGGGAGGAATGAGAGAAAAATTATGCAAATCAAGAGACCTTAAAAAGAACTGGCCCGCCCATCTCGGGGTGTGTTCTCAGACCCTGGCACGAGGCAAACCTGACCGCACCCAGCGCACGCTGAAAATAAAAGTTCTTTGTTTCACTTTATTTGGCCGTCTACGAAATTTTAATTTGAGATATTTCTCACAATTTGGGGGCTCGTCCGGGATCCAATGTCCGCCAGTCCAGGTGGGGGTCCAGCGAACCTGGAAGGCGCGCCCCGCTGATTTCAGCGGTCCAAAGACCTGTGCCCTCTCCTGGGATGGCAGCGACAGAGGACCCGAAGACGGACGGCGTGAAACAAAGAAAAGGGGGAAAGAGAAACTGGATCCGGTATAGAAATCAATCCGCGGCAACTGTTAAACCACGTGCAAGAGAAACGGTAAGGAAAGGAAAAAGGCTTCTCGGGGGGGGACCCGGAGGGAAGAAAGTATTTTGGGGGGGACCCAGAGGGAAGAAAGCATTTTGGGGGGACCCAGAGGAAAGAAAGCATTTGGGGGGACCCGGAGGGAAGAAAGCA